>NC_062220.1:38058208-38090708 GCF_902686445.1 Sciurus carolinensis
TCTACTGAGCATTCATATCCTACCTGATGACATGGGAATGTTGTATTTGTCTGAATGTCTCCTTCGTATGGCTCCCACATTGGGCACACTGGCTGGGGTGATTACTGAGGGTCCCTGGGTAATCGGGGTGACTGGGGCCGTTGGTGTGGTAGGGGTTTGAGGTAAGCTCTGTGGGGATGTCTCCAACATGTTCTTCGACATGGTGACACTAGACACCAGATTTAGCTGCAAAGGCCCAAGAGAAGGGCAGGAAAAAGGTAGAGACAAGAGAAAAAGACTTAAAAAGGTTTGACAAATGAGAGTGGATTCACTTCTACAGCTGTGTTGCCACTAATAAGCTGCAAAAGGAAGCAGCCAATCTCAACTAATTACAGGATGAAATTGTATCATAAGAACTCTAATTAGAGGATGCTGTTAGAGGTTATCTAATAATCTACTGCAATGTTACTTAGGACTAACTCCTTCTTGTCCTACCAGACTTCAGCGAAAGTGTATTTCCTTAAATAAGAGCCAGTTGCTGATTATTGACTGCCCCTGTTGTTAAACAGGTCTAGCCCCTAGTGGAGCAACAACAACAGCAGTAATGAAGGATGCAATGTTTTTAACCAATAGGACTTAAAGTAAGTTGCTATTCTGTTGCTGCCAGAATTTTTTTTTTTTTCCATAGTCCCAAATCTCAGCTGAGAGGCTCCAGCCAGCTGGAAAATTTTACACTGACCTTTAGTCTCCTTGCTAATTTGGTGGAATGGTAATGACATTACTACATATTCAAACAAAATTGTCTTAATTGCAAATTAGCCGGAGGAGGCTGAAAATTTTCAAATTAAATCTGATTGGAGATGGAGAGAGGGAAATGGAATTTCCTCACTAACAATCATTTGTGGCATGTGTTAACAAATATAATGAAATGTCAAGTTTGCCAATTCCTCTGGAAGTATCATTTTCAATTTATGATTACAGTGTCACTTAATGCTGATGTACCCTGGAAAGTGGGTGTCAGGGTAGAAAAAAGGAAAAAGGTGAGAATGTATGCAAGCTGTTTAACAGTGTGCCCTTCATTACTCCCCTCAGAAAGGCCCTGTTCTTCATTATCAAAAAACTCATATCACCTCTGTCATATTTACCACACATCTTTTGTCATAAATAGCATCCAATTAGCAAAATTTTTACGCAGGGCAGCACAGAAGATTTCTCCCATATATTCAAATGGTGTTCATAAGAGGTAATCTACAGGCCTTTTCATTTTATATAGTAATCTATATGACCAAGCAAGAACACTAATTTTAATTGTTTTGCTTCTCCATAAAGTAACTGCTGAGTGGCTAAATAGAGAATATTCAGCTTTTGTATATAATTTAGTAACACCTGCCTTTTTAAATCCCAAATACACTTCTTAAGATAAACCTTTTTTTAATGGGGAGAAAATGATGTGTACAGCATTGATTGATCTTTCTTTGTGGATTTGTTTTACACATTTAGTCAGTAGAGAGATTTGTTAGGGAAACAAAAATTAACATATGCCAGCTAATTGTTCTTCTTTCTTGGGCAGCAGCCAGAGGAAGCACATTAGCAGTCTAATAATAACGACTGGCACCCTGAAGGCATCCCCAAGTGCATCTGTTCCCAATAAACCACAAACTGTTATTCTGTTCGTACTCTAAGCCAGCAGACTGGGCTGGGAATTCTTTGTTACGTACATAAATAAAAGCTGAGATAATGCTACTAAATGCTGCATTTAATACATTTACAAAGCCACTGGTGTAAGCCTCCCTAGGATGTACCACAGTACCTCTGCATAGTTTGAGAAATGCTGAAAGATCCATATATATCTGGGTGTGATGTTTCCAAAGATATTTTAAAATAATGCTAGGACATACACTTCATAATGTTATATTTAGATCACATCAGTAGCATTACATATCTGTATGTTAAAAAATCGAAGAGGAAAAAACGAAAACAAAACAGTTCCCCATATATCTTTAAAAAAAAAAAAAAACCAAACCTCAGCTGGATGGTTACACATTCACTTTTAGAATTGTAAACCAGAATAAAATGGACATGTAGAAGCCAGAAAAATCCCCAATTGCAACCAATGAGATATCCATCTTGATGAATACTCGACAGGACTCTATGTTTTATGAGCACATTAAAAGTTATCAAAACAGGAGAAGTACATCTTTTTCTATACAGACTAGTCATGTTTACAATGTAACGGTAACTTATTCTGCATCTGGTAATAATAAGTATACCATGTTTGTAGGCGTGCAATCACTAACTGATAAAATAGAATTTATTATTAACTAAAGGCAAGCATGTAAAAGCCAGGATGAGCACTTAGCTACCTTGGCTCATCTGAATATAGTCAAGGTTGGGTGAAACTCATTATTCAGGACTCGCAGCCTTGATAACTTTGATTTTCATCCATCCATAGCATGGCCAAAAGGTACCATTTAATGAAGTACCATTCAGAGAGTAAATGGGGTCATATAATAGACAGTGCGGTTGCACCTTGTGTTCATGTACTGATAGCTGTTAAGGGTGCAGTGATGAACCAACAGAGCTCATTTCTCCTTGGTAATAAATTCATGCTATTAATATTTATCAAATGTGTGGGCCGTCTCAACTGAGCCACTGCACATGAGACCATAAATCTCTACTATCATATCAATTTTGAAGCTTCTTTTGTACAGTGTATAAATTTTAGGGTTTTTTTGAGGGGTGTGAGTATTGACCAGTCTTCTTTCAAACCAATTTGAGGCCAGTAGTACAGTTTCCCACTTCAGATATCACTAGTTCCAAAGGGAACTTTAAACTGTGGTTTCATTTTAAATCGCTCATCTAAGATTCTGTATTAATTGCCCACCATCAAACGCAATTAGCAATTCTTTCATGTGTGGTTTATGTAATGTAATACTTCAATTACATTATTCATTCAGGTTCTGTTTTGGATTATAGGCTGAAAATTCTTTATTAGTGTAGATGTAACCATGCTGCTGGAGTTTTTAAAAATTTACTGATTGAATAATTAATTGGAAAAGAACAAGCTGCAGATTCCTGATGGATTTATGAGACAATTATTCTGTCTTGTGATTATCTACATTATACTATAGAAGGAATGAGGGGGAAAAATCTTGTTGAAAAGAAAGTTATATATACAGATCAAAAAGATTCTCAAAAGTTTATTTCTTTATTAAAAAACACAGACATTCTAGAGTTAAAAAACTGTACGTTAGATTTAAAAAGACATGTCTCTTGCTTTCTATTAAGGATGCGTTTACAGCACCCTATAGATAAATACAGTACAAAGGACAGGCTTTGCAAAAATACCTTAGTAGAGTTTAAATGCAGCCTCTATGCAAAAAGATAATTTTGAATAATATTAATTGGTGAGACATATCAAGATACTAGAATACCAGACAATACACTCTGTCTTCTATCACCTACCCAAAACAAAACCAAACCTCCTTTTTATATGCAAAGAAATAGGAAAAAGCAAGGCTGGCAATTGCTAATCATCTGGCTATACAGGGGCCTTATTAAAAAGTATCCCACAAACTTTCATTAAACTAGAGTTACCCAGTTGATTACTCTAAGTTTCTGTGCAAACATTAGCTGGGTGAGATAACAAAGTGTATTCTTTTCCACCGTCTGTGTATCTGACTATATTATCAGGTTGAGCTTAAATCTCATGTATTCTTGAAGGAAACTGCAGTTTTTATTTTCCATAATCGCCCATTTCCCTTCTGTGATGAGCTCGCTGAATTAACATTATGTATAATATACAGTAAAACATATCAATATGTGAAATACATCTTAACTGAAATAACAACCAAAGAAATTGGACAAAATTGACTGTAAAAGTACCATGACACTTTTGACAAAATATTTGATAAAAAAAATCTATTTATATGTATCTTATGATTGATCTAAGTCTTTGTCAGCGCACCACATACCTTCCTATTTGTGATTGGTACTGTTACTGCTTTTCAGGTGGCTCAAAGTGGGTTTCCTTTTAATATCTGTAAACCTATCACAGAAAGATATTCTCTCTGGTTCCAGCCTCAAGGCAGTGATTTGAGCACTGATAGGTGTACTTTGTTTAGTATCACCCATGGTGTAGATTGGATAGATTTTGTAAAAGATAGCATTACTTTAAAAGAAACATACAATTTGACAAGAGATTGCATTTTACTTTCATTTTATTGCCATATTTTTCATCACACTCATTGTTTTCTAACTGTCACTAAATTGTTCATTTTCTTAGTCTGTTACCTCGGTAGAGCTATTTACTGTTTATAAAGCAATATGCACTTACAGGTTTGGGAGATGGTTTGGGCTCTGAGGGTCGCATGTGCAAGTGGGTCATCATTGCTTGAAGACGTTCCCGTTCTTTAGAAAGCTGTTAAGAAAGAGTGAGATCAGAAGCATTTTAGAAATGACTGATACAGCTATTTTATTGCAGTGATACATCTTATCATTGAGCTTGTCTCAGAGTAATGATTCCTGCATATAAAAGTCTGTGTCAGTAGGAACTTATCTAGGAGGAAATGCAACTTTAGCTATGGAGGGGGGGAAAAACTTTTATAGCTTTCCTTATGTTAAAAGGTCAGAGAAAACAAATAACACTTCATCTTTTTGTCAATAAGAGAATTGAGGTCACAGTTGCCTCGACAGTAACAAGTTACCGAAACCATAAATTAGAAGGCCCATGGTGTCTCTTTAAAGTCCTGTGGACACTGTTAGCAATGGACTAGTGCCAACAGCTGTGAAGGGGTGAAGGGTTCTCAAAGCGAAGTGCCTGCCAGGATTGTCTACACACTTCATGCATTCCCACTGAGGTCCAGTTAGTGCCCCCTGCAATCTGCCATCATCAATCTAATTCAATAGAGTGACAGAGACCAGGCAGTGTGAAACGCTGAACTCTGCCACGGAGTCGGCATCTACACTTGCACTGGGTCTCATTACAACTGACGGACCTTACTTTTCCATCAGTCAGACACGGCAGAAAAAAAAAGAGAGAGAGGCGTAATTGGTCACACTGCAGACTATCATCAGCTGAACTCTTATGTTTTATCCACCTTTCATAAATGGTAAACAGGTTTACAAAAAGCTTTTTATATTACAATGGTGATGATGCCTTTGATGTGGCCTTGATAATTTTACAACTCAAAAGAAAATATTTTTTTCACTTTTTTCTGGAAGAAAGCAACAACGTGGTGCATTTGAAACAATTTAAGAAGTAGTAAATAGAGAGGGGAAAAATTTCCCTGTTTAATTAGATCAAAGTATTAGTTTGGGCAAAAATAATCTTTATGATGCAATATTAGAGGAAGCCTTGAAGCATTTGTAAAATATAGCCAAAGTGAGACATAATTGTGTTCTCATCAGTTTTGAAAATTCTCTTTATTTTTGGCCAAGTACTGTTTCAATATGAACAGAAAAGTTTTTACAACTTAAAATGGCTGCATTTACACAACACATTTATTATCTCTGTGAAATATATCATTTGCCATTATTCTAGACAAAGACAAGTAGTGAGAATTTTTTTTAAGTTTTTAAATTACAAATACATTCGAAGCAGAAAGGAAGTTCTTTTTCAGGGTGTGATGGGCATGAAACTATACAGACTAGTCTTTTGCTAAAATATAAGATCCTGTGGGGGCGGGAATCAAGATTAATTCATGTAAAAATGTTCTCTGTAATTAAATCCTACCTTGCTGGGGGTTTGGTCCAATCTATATGAGGAAAAACATAAATTTGATAATTTTGAAATATCCCAATGTAGAGGATGTGGCCTAAAGGTTATACAAGCCTAAGTGATAAGTACATCGGAGTACAGCAATTCACCCTGAGTTATCAGTCATTGCCATTGTAAAAAACAACCTAAACTTGCACATTTCTCAATTAGTCACTGTTACTGAAACAAGAAGATGTAGCCTAAAAGACCCAGCATCTGTTCAGCACTCAACTGAACACACCAGGAATCTGAGAAAGGAGCCCGCTGAGTGAGCATTTGACAAACCTGTATTTCTAGCTGTTGCACCACCTGCATTTGCACTCGACACTGGGCAGTGCTTCGGTCATCCAATGCGTGCTCATTATTAAGGTGCCTATGAACACAAGACACAAAACAGAACATCACCTGATGCCTCTCTCAGTGGTATATGCTTCTCTTAAAAGGCACTACACTGAACTCCTATGTTCCTCGTAGTGGGAAAGTGGAGCACCTTCAAACTACAGGAAAAAAAAAAGTTTAATATACTTACATGTTTACTGAAATTATGCAACACAATATTGAGATTCCTCCAGTGGTTGAAAATGTCATTGTCTCCGAGCTTATCTGTTATTTTGAAATATTTCCTCAAACCATTTACAGACTAATAATAGAAATCATCACATATATTTCATATATTTATGCAAATTTTTTAGAAAGGATACCGTGTAAATAAACCAAGAATAATTCTCAAGAAAACAAAGGCAATTATCTATTCCATTTCTGTTAAAAGTCTTGTTCCTATTATGTTTGTTAGTGAGCAACATGCTATTTCACCAGGATATGATGGTGAATTTTACATCAGGATGGCAAATTGTCATCCAGTAAAAACACTGATACTCATGATGAATGATAATTCGTTGTTAATAATAAAAAAGTGTATTGAAGATTCTTATAATCAGAATTATAAGATTAATATCACATGTCTAGAATCTTAATTGGGAGACATGTATCCTAACTTACACAAAAATGATGAAAGTTCATTCTAATGGTCTTACTCTAATCTTGAGTATTTATTAATCTATTATTGATATTATTATTACACTACAACTCATTGTCTAAAGAGGTTTCTTTAATGAATGGTATAACCCAAAAGTAATTTAGTAGAGTAGCATTTCCAATGAACAAGAAAATAATAATATGTACTTTGTAATTTGTAATATATAATTTATTTGATAACACCCCAAATGAAGAAAGCAAGCTTCATGTAATTCATTATCTTTTGGTGTGTTTGTTTCACCAAGAAGTGAACTAAGGCAGCAATTTGAGATGTTCTCATATGCACTGAACAGCATATCTAACAAAATATTCACAAATCAAAGAATTCACTATTTACTGGCGTGAGCTGAAGTATCATTTAGAATGATAGGGTCCAAAAAGTTTATTATAATCCTGAGTATACTCAATAAATACATTTTGTACCCATCTAAATTATTTACCTATATATCTTGAAGTTAATAATGAAGCAGATAAATATATACAGACATATATTTCATATATATGAAGAAAAATTAAAATGGTATTGCTGAGAAAGAACTTTATAAATAAGCAGATATAGGTTCAATAATTATAAACCTTTGCCCCTTTCTTTTCCATATCTGGATAAATTAGACACGTTTAGTACCCCTTCATTGATCATAACAACAAAACCTCCCTGTTTCTCAGCATAATTGTCAGTCTTGGGTGAAGAGAAACTCTGAACTAAAATAGCGAGGTGGATCAGGTCAAACAGGAGTTGTGTGGCTACAGCGCAGGAGAGGCACTTCCACTCCACCTGTCTGCTCTAAGCTCAGCTCTGGCAGGTTCTGTTATAAATCTAATTGCAAGAAGGACTAAAATTCACTGGTACTCTCAAAAGAAGGAATGGGATGTTAAAATTAACTAGAGGTCAGCTCATGGTGTGAAGTGCAACTAATTCCTAACTCAGAAGACAAGATGTAAAAATTGTTTTTCAGAATTTTTATCCCCAAATTTTAATGAACAATGAGACAATTTCCTAATAGCATAATACAATAACCAGTTGTATTCTTCAGGTTTAATATTGCTGTATTTTTCTAAGATTTTTTTACCATGATCTCTTGGGGAACACACATAATTTATACCACAATCAGTCTAAAGAATGCATATTTTAAAAACTGCCTCAGTTATAAACAAAGATTATGGTATAAGTAGAACAAACAGGATAAGAAGATCCAGCTTCACAAGAAAAGGTATATTCAGTCTAACATGTTTATTTTTGCATGAAATCACTTTTTAAAAAGGTTTTTTACACTTGTTTACTTCTTAGTGCTAATCATTATCTTATATTTAAAGAACTAAAAAAAGTACAAAATGTTTGCATTATATACTTGGGTCTTAGAGACCTATTCAATTTATCTATGCAGCTTTTATTAGAATAGAGACTGTAGACTACAATAATAGTCAATGAGGTTTTGTCTTGATTGAATTTTTCAGTGGAACACAAAAGAACCTTGCCATTAAAATAGTCCTTTATTCTCCTGTATGAAGGCGAAAGGTTTTTAAAGTGTTGTGATGTTCAGTAATGAGCCTCTATCTAAATTATCATTGGTGACAAACTCACAAAGCACTTTTCGAGGACACATAGTTATGAAATGCCAGAGCTGCCACTTTCTTTCCTGTAATTATAGGCTAGCTTGCAGCCCTTCAATGATCATTTATAGAACAGCCTCCAGTGGATTACTGAGAACTTGAAAAACACATACATACCTCTGCCACATCTCCCTTCTCCTTTCCTCGCTATTGTTTACCAGTGATATGTAAAATAATAGTGCCTATTCATTCCCCCTACTTAATTATGCCAATCAAAGTACAGAAATAGTGTCAGATATAAATACAATGTAATAAGACTAAATAAATAGGCTAAGTATTAACATTAAATTATGAATTTATGTATTTATGACTGTTTTGTGCCCAGATTATTCTCTTTTATGTTTTTATAACTATCTCAGGTACTACATATTGCTGTTCAAAAATTCTCTATGATTTATAAATCAAGAATGAGATAATACTGAAAAATGAGAGGATTGGTGGATTTTCTCAGTCAGTGCCTAATTGCTGTTTCAAAATGCATATGCAAAGGGACATTTCATTAATCATTTAATCATGTCCCTTGCAGGAAGTTGGAACTAATGTTGCAAATACCCTTTTCATATGAATGCTCCATAATACTATCTTATGCATTTGATATATTGCCTATGTCATAAATTATGGCTGCTTCAAAAGGACCAAGTGGGGTTGTTATCCCTGAAGATGCTTGTTACAAAACCTTTATTAAGTTTCTTTTTTTACTTATTGCTAGTTCTATTTCACAGCTTCATACTAGCCAACAATAATACTCTTTCTGATGGCAAAGGTCTGTAAATTACCCATGCAATCACTAACACCATTTCACAGGCCTGTTCTACTTCTACTGGTCTGCTAACAAGGCGATTACACACAAATTACTGAATGCCTATGAAATATTTAAATGCATTCTACTCTACTATGCATTAATAAGAGCAAAGCAAGCTCTGGAATTCTGGTTAGCTCCAGTCCCTAATGTCCCCTAATGAGCCTCTTACCGAGACTGCAGTTCAAACAGAGAGGTGAAGAAAAAATGCAAAGGGGGCCTTCAGAAAGGCAGCACTGAACAAACATCGTGTGAGCCAGTTCTAATTTATGGGTCACTTTATAGGTATATTGATTTTTGTTTTCAAAATGGAATAAATGATGTGGTCGACTGACGTTCTTTCAAAACTGCATTGAACCTGTGTGCTAGGTAGGTAGTGTGAACTAAAAAAAAACGTAAATAGGCAAAAGTCTTTCTAAAAACAATTAAGCAAGCATTTCAGGAAGACAAAAAGTAGGAAAGTATCCTTCCGATTTATTTGATGCACAATTCTCTTTAAGGAAGCTATTATGGTTATGAATGCACGTGGTAACTTCAATTATATACATTCCAGATTAGCAATTCAATTTTAACCTCTAGATTTTTCAAATTCATTTAAAGTTATAGCATTCTATAAGCTAAAAAGGGATCAGATTTAAATCCAAGTGTGTCAAAGACTGTTTTAACAAAATGTTTCACTTGCATATCACTGGTGTTTGATTTATTTTGCATCAAGCTTTTTATGTTTAAACACTGACAGGAGTTTAAATACAAAATGTTAGCTGTCACTATTCATTTAGCTGATTATGTGAGATGCCTTAGTTTTGAGAGATGGGGGCACTGTCACCAAAAGAAACAACATTCTGACAAGTTCAAAGAATGCCTTCTTGAGGTCATAATTTTGTAGCCATGCTGCCTAGTGAAAGACAAAGAAAAAGACAATACACACTAAGTAAGAGCATATTTTTTTAGAGTAGTCAGATACAAGAAAAATGAAAACAAATTTCCATTAAATAAACTATTCTGTTTTCACTGCCTTTTCTACTCGTCTTTATGTAATGTCACACTTCAAACATTTAACCTGTAACAAAATTCATTCATGTTCATCAACTAATTAACATCTTTACTATACTAATATTTATATGGATGTTTTTATGGACACTACCCCCTCTGCCTTTCTTACAGTATTTTCTCTCTGTATCTCAGATCATGTTTTGTTTGCTGGCGTCTGCACATGCAGGTTCAAGAACACTTGTCTGCTAACTGGAATGCTATATTGTAAACCTTTTGGCTCAAGTTCTGAAAGTCAATCCATCTATATTCAAGCTGACTTAGGTCCAATGGAATGATAATTAATTTTGCAGGCAAACTACACTAAAGTTTTGTCAGATGTTATTATACTTTGACATTTATAAGACAGTAATGAAGAAGTAGTATTAAACGCTTTTAGTGATCTAGTGAGATCCTCAATTACTGGTTAGAAAACTGGTTAGCTTCTGTCAATACCTACTTTACAGCAAAGTTCAAAAATTTTCCTAAATTTTTTAGTTTGGACTTACTTCATCATCTTGTATTTTCTGTTTTCATTTTGTTACTATAATCACTTCTATCTCAATCTTAATTTTTTATTCAATAGAAAAGAATACCTCAAGAGCTTTATGAGAATGCATACAGATATATACTAGGTATACTTAAGTATACACTACCTGATAATAAGAATGACTATATGTACATATATGACTGCTTTATACATGTTTATTTATAAAACACCTTGTATCTGACATCAGCAACTATCCTATCTTTGGTGCTAGGTGAAAATAGTTTGGGGATGTAATGTGAGAAAGGGAACTTAAATTATTACTATATTTTCTGCTGTCCTTTGCTATTTAACATATGTACGCTAAACAAAGATAATGGATTGTTTCCTCCTCCCCTCCAAACCAATGAGTAAGTTATCTAATATCAAATTAAAACTGAAGCTGTAAATTTTATTTCTAGTGCATTTTAAAAACAATCCACTACAAAAGTTTCTTAAAAACTTTTATAGAGCTGGGCATAGTGGCACACTCCTGTAATCCCAGTGGCTGGAGAGGCTGAGGCAGGAGGATCTCGAATTCAAAGCCTGCCTCAGCAACATAATGAGGTGCTAAGCAAATCAGTGAGACCCTGTCTCTAAATCAAATATTTTTTAAAGGGCTGGGGATGTGGCTCAGTGGTTCAGTGCCCCTAAATTCAATCCCTGGTATCAAACCAAACCAAACCAAACAAAAAAACCTTTTATAGTAAACACTGGATATAAAATTTTATGAGAATGGATGAACAGGAAAACTGAGAACTAAAAACCCTTCCTGGATTTTGATTTGTCTGCCACCCCCACTACCCGACCCCCAAACTCAACTCTTTTATTACAAAAGAAAATCAAACTCTTCTGAGAAAGTGTGAGCAGGGGGGACAACTTCTCCATTTCACCTCCCACGCAGATACTTAAGAACGGAAGTTCATTCAATTATAAAATGCATTGTTTATTTCTCTTGAAAATTTTCACATCTTTAAGGAAAAGGCAGTACCAAATGGAAAAATATGTCTAATTAATATTTTATTTTAGTACAGTAATCCTGACATTAGCTCTGATAACAGAATTTATCATAGATCTTTGAATTAGAAAATCTAAGGCATATCATAACAAAAATGGACTAAAAGAAAGACCTTAAAATCTACTGTCATTAGTTCTGTCATCCTTATAAAGTTAATGGGTTGGAAAAATGGTCAGTCTTTGAAACCAAAGTTGATATTTAATTGAAAGGAAATGCTTTTTTAATTGTAATTTCTTTAGTTTTTCTTTAGAAAAAACTGGCATGAATATGAAAAAAGAACATGGAAGATAAAATGAGGGTTCATATTCATCTGCTTGTTAGTAATAAAAAAATTAAACATTTGAAATCAATAAAAATATTCCTCTCCATGTGTCGTAAAGGAAATCATACTGAAGGAAAGATATTCATTTTTTCCTAAAGATTAATTTTTAAAAATTTTCAGAAAGAACAATTTGGAGCAAAAAAAAAAATCATAGTGGGTCATTTTATGGCTTAAATTGACCTTCTTAAGAAATAATAGCAATAGTTCTCTAATCTCAATGAGAATCAACAATACATTGATAAGGACTGATATATTAAAAAGAAGAAATATGCGAGTAGTTTTTTAAATAATTTATGCTGCTATATTCCATCTTCCAAAAATTTTCTTTTTAAGGAGAGAAATACTTAAAGAAAGTCACCAAACATTTTTAAACACTCTCTTAAAATTAGAATAGTACAATGAGCTTTATACACAACAAAATGGCAGCTCACCACTGTCTTCATATGTAAGAAGCACAAATTTTCATTTAAGGACATTTACAAAGAACCACTGTGATATATGAAGCAAATTTTCTCTTAATTGGTCAGAACGATGAAAGGTTAAAAAATCTTTGTGGAAGTCTTACTGTAATTCAGTTATAAAGTTATTATGATGCCAAGTACTTGTGCCTTGTTGTTAAGGTGCTTTCTCTATACTCTGTAGTCCGTCTACCATTTGTAAACACATCTTTTTGATGTTTCTGCCAACATCCTGGCAACAAAGCAGTGCAATTTCAAATGAGCTAATTAACTTAATTGTTGATGAAGCATGAAACAGTTCATTCACCCTGTTAGCTGCACCATGACAACATAAGAGTCTCAGCCTGTGAAGTTACTCATCTCCATAAACCTATCTGTAGCTCTCTGTTTAGATCTCTCGTATAGGAGAATCATGCATTGAAAATGCTTCATAAAAGATGAATATTCTCATCTGAAGAAGATTCCTTGAGGATTTTTTAAAAAACAAAATATTATTGTATGAAGAAATTAAGCATACACACATTTTTTATTTTAAGTTAGAGAAGCCATGTAAACTATTAGACAAATATATGGCCATGTATGTTTCTTTATGTTTCTGAAGGGAAAAAGTAACCATGCAAATGAAATGTAGTAATTTCTTTCGATTTTAGACACCATTAACTTTCATTTTTTAATTCTTGTTCTTAAACATCATTCTTCAAAGTAGGGAGTATAAAATCTGCAGTTAAACAAATAAACCTGCAAAATTTGCTATTTATTTAATTATGGAGAGATTTTATGACTAGGCACATATTAACTGGAATTTTTATTAGAAACTTAAAATGTAAGATAATTCTATCTTACATTCATGTCTCCCAGTGACTGATACTACTTTAATACTAGGCTAATATTTTCCATTCATTCAAAAATCTTACTGTATGTAATGACCTATAAGATATTTTCATGAAAGATAGAAGATGAGGTGTATTACCCTTAGACTGACTTTGCCAATCCACTTGTTGGAACACACAGTAAACTTAGTATGTCTTAGGACAGAACTTTTCATTCCTCTTTCTTCTTTGGTTCATTTACAACAACATACCTAAAACTCCCATGTAATCCACACTGCCCTCCCCACGAAAAGAATTAAAAACCTACTTTAAAAACTGTCCAAAATCTTCACAAATGCTTTCACAGCCTGGCCATTTGCAAACTCCATGGCCGTAGAGAGTGTGAGAGGCCCCAGTCTCCTCATGTGACGAGCTGTAGCAAAAGAATAGGACGTCAGATTCATCTCAAAAAGCCATAATCGTTGCAGGCTGCTAGCGCCTGTCAGGTTACGATCAGTGACAAACAGGTCAAAACAGGTCAATTCAGCTCAGAGCAGTCAGAAAAATTTAATCGTTCTATTGAATAGTTCAACTGCCAAGGCTAGATGATGTTCCAATTAGAGGAGAAATAGAGCCAAAGATGACTGTTAATAAAGGATGAAAAACTAAGAGGACTGTATAATATCATATGCTAATCCTGCCATATGACCTTAGTATAACATTTTACCTCTAAATAAAAAAAAACATATATTCTTATATGTTCAAGTGGAAAAATGGATTTTCAAGAAAGCAATCAGAGTCATAAGATTTTTAAAATGCTCCTTTTCAAAAAGATAGAAACCTTTACAACAATTTAAATTGTTTAATATTTACATGTGAACCATATATATTCCTACTATCTACACTTGATTTAAAAAATTGTACTATGGAACAGTATTTGTTAGCTATATCCTTATATAATTATTGCAGACTTTTGGTAAGTGAATATTATATCTGATGGAGAGATCCTAGAGAAATGAACCAACTTTTGAAGTATATAATCATCAAATTAATCTCAATTAAAACAACAGCATGAAAGCATTCAGAAGCATACCATTTTATAATGATAAAAGCTAATATGAAAATTTTTCCATGATACTTAAATGAAGACCAGCAACTTCACACCAAATTATAGAATTCTATTTTAGACTATGTTGTAGTTAAATATGTTTCTTTGAAAAATAGTTTTATGACAGAATTTGTCATAGCAAGAGAGATATTCATATTACATAACAGAATAACATCAATCTACTATACTTACATATGAAGTGTACAACTAACTATATATTATCTAAGCCTAGGTCACTCTATAATGAAATACTACGCTGAATTTCCTTCACAGAAAAGGAGACTTCATTTTGAGCAATATTTTAACTTATGTCACTTTATGTAAATTATTTGAAAGGACTTAAGTTAGTGATATGCCTGAATAAATAGAACTAAACGGACAAAAGTACTTGGATGCTCCCTTTACAAAAATAGTTTTACACACCTAAAATAAAACACTAAGTCAAAAAATGATCTAACATACTGTACTTAACATTGGTAACTGAAGGCAAATAACTTTTCTATATGATATTCAGTTGAAGTTATTCAGAAAATTACCAAATGTCCACTTTTATGTATCTACAAATTCCAGTACACCACAAGTGTAAAAAAGGCAATCCAAATCTGCCTTCTGGTTTATTGGGCTTGTGCTTATATATTCATATAAATCTATTCTCTAATTTCTTTCTTTTTTTTTTTAAATTTTTTCTAGATGTTGATAGACCTTTATTTTATTCATTTATTTTTTAATATGTGGTGCTGAGGATCGAACCCAGTGCCTCACCCATGCTAGGCAAGCGCTCTGCCACTGAGCCACAACCCCAGCCCCTATTCTCTAATTTCTAAGCACATGTTTGGAACCTATATTAAGTGGGATGAGTATGTTCACATATTTAATTATTTGAAATTATAGAACTAGACTTTAGCTTGAAAAATGGTAAAATGTTCTTATAACAATCAGGTTAATCACAACTTCTTTTTCTTCTTCTTTTTTTTTTTTTTTTTTGGGTGCTGGGGATCGAACCCAGGGCCTTGTGCTTACAAGGCAAGCACTCTACCGACTGAGCTATCTCCCCAGCCCCCTAATCACAACTTCTTAGTCATCAAATTATATTGATACAATCATGCCACATGCATTTAGAAAAAATAAATTTCTTCAGGTACATTCCCCAACGACATCTATCAGAATGCTGGCTTTTGAATAGCACTTTTTATAATGAAAAAGAATATGTAAGATAAACAGCTTAATGATTTCTTTTTAACTTGTTCTATATACTTTGTCCCTGTTAAGCATAAATCATTATTTTTAGCTTCATTCATGGTGGAAATGAAATCCGGTGATAGGTAAATATGGAAGGTGCCTAAGAAGATTTACCTGTCTCTCCTTGCATTTAGAACTGAAGACTGTCCATTCACTATGGAATGATGTGTGACTGGTGGTGATGCTTTGGAAGTGGTGGAGGAGGTAGTCGAGGAGGAACTGTTGGTAGTGAGGTCTAGCCCTCCGTGCTTAATGCCATTGTCTTCCATACTGTGGACTCCAGTCACTTCTTTCCATAACTGCTGAATCTCAGCAGGACTTAAGCCAGCTATAAAATGAAAGAAAGCCCCACTAACATAACAAGGTAAAATTTACAGAATGGGCGTGGGCTTGTTAATGGATTAATGTCAACAACAAAGAGATATTACCAGCACTGATATACTACAAAAATCACTTTTACACCACCAGACCCATAGCCATTGTCTTGACTTATGAGTTATTTGCTAAAGACTACCAACTTAAAAACAGTATAGAGAATAATAGTAATGGGGATAGTATCAAAGATTAACAGGGGGAAAATAACCCAAAATAAAACAAAACAAACTCCTGCAAGTTTTATTTGAAAATTAAACTGTTTTTTATACGTAGCTTATACTTACTGCTTAATTGTTGCTTTAATTCTAGGTTTAACGGTATTCTGAAACTTCTGAACTTTTTGATTACTTGACTGTATATATTTAAAAATCTTACAGAACCAGAATCACAGAAATTATAGCTTTGGTAAAACTTCCCATTATGCAGATATGATAGGCATGCAATTTAAGGTTATCACCATGATAAATAATTTGGCCAGAACTTATGTCTGGAAAAGAGAATTCTTTGCATTACTACTGCATGTTAGAGGGTCACTTTGACAGCCATCTTAGATTCAACCAGTTTTGGCTAGTCCACTGAAGATGGACTTCTGACCTTCAGGGATCTCATCATCAAAGATAACAAGATCAGGGCTGGGTAGAACTTGAGCGAGGTCAGCTAGGCAGTAAAGATTTCTTATTTTCACTCTTCATTCTGGAAGCATACTGAAGGCCAAAGGTCTGAATTTGGGTGTTTCTTTAGGGTCCATTAGAGGAGTGGAATTTGTCCTTAACTAATTAAATTTGGTTATCGTCTGTTGGGAGACTTAGTTGTTCACACCCCTGAGCAACTATCATTTGTAACTTTATGGCCTCTAGCCTTTACTTAGGAAGGAGACCAGATGAAGATGCAAGGACCAAGAGGAGGAGGAGGAGGTGAGCTATTAGGGGAAACCAAAAGGGGCAAAACCAAGTAATCTAATGTAGAGGCTTTGTAACCATGTTTTAAATATTTTGGGCAGAGTTGGCTGAAATGTGATCATGGAACCAGGTTGCTTTTTCTAAAAACCTATGAACTCCTTTTTTTGAGCGTGACTCCACAGGTATTTATGCAAAAACAATAGAATGTTTTGTGTATTCATCATTGCTTCTGGTTAATATTATTTTAAAAGGAAGCTAGGCATTTAATCCTAAAGTAAAAAGAATCATTATAAACTGTAGACTTCTAGAGCACAGAAAGGAACCCAGTCTGACAGGATGTCCAATGAAGATATCCATGCTCCTGGTTACCCCTGGGACATTAAACAGCACAGTCACTTTGATAAAACTTCTATCTCCAAGACCCGGGTCCCAGGATCTGGTATCTACTTCATAGTGGTTGGGAAGGTTGCCTTCTCTCACAAATTTTTGACCAGTGTGTTGATACTGCCCTTCCCCACTTCACTTTCGAGCATTCTTTGACTTCTTATCATACTTTATTTTGCTTTAAGAACATTTATTGCTTTCTTAAAACCATGGATCCACTGATAGATCTATCTGTTTATTTATCTATTTCTTGTAATCACCAGTGTCCACTAAAATTTGAGTTTTATAAGGAGAAATATATCTATTTTACTGGCATATCCATTGGGTCTAGAACTGTACCTGGTTTGTGCCCAAAAGTATTTGTTATTTCACTGATTATAACAGAGTCATACAATTTTCAAAGACATGTTGATTCTCATATGGGAATTTTGTGGCTATTAAAGGGCACACTAATCAGGAGTATTACTACCTAGAAGACTAATAGTTGAAAAATTATGAATGGTACTAGTTAATTCTAACATAGATTGTCTTACTAACAACATTTTATATTTCAGCTAAATGCAATGCTTTTAGAAACTATACTAGTTAATGATATTATAAATTATTTAATAAGGGCATTTTTTTTTTTCCACCAGGAATTGAACTCAGTGGTGGGAGGGGCACTCAGTCACTGAGCCACATCCCCAGCCCTATTTTTTATTTCATTTAGAGACAGGAGCTCACCGAGTTGCTTAGTACCTCACCATTGCTGAGGCTGGCTTTGAACTCAAGATCTTCCTGCCTCAGTCACTGGGATTACAGGCATGCACCACCAGGTCTGGCAGTATATGGGCATTAGTAATAACTTGATTCATGTAAGTATCAACTTGTCAAAGAAGAGTTCCATGATTCTGTTCATTTGTACTGAATTTCAGTGATGTCATCATGACATGATAATGCAACAAATGCTAGGTATTTAGTAGGCCCTCCATATACATATAATAATAACCTGTTAATTATCTGGTATTTCTTAATTGAAAGGAGGGGAAATTACTTTCAAATATTGCAGACAATGGGCAGAGAATAAGAGAAGTTAAAAAGAGATTTCTTTCAGTAGCAGTGGTTACCAAAAATCTCTGCATTTCATAATCACCCCAGGATACTTTAAAACTGCCAATGTCCCTGACCCAGCATAGACCAATGAAACCATCATTCTAGAGCATCAGTAGGGGCATAATCATCAGTAGGTTTGAAGTTCCACTGGTGATTCCAATACACTGACAATTTTGCATTGGGGTTTGTTTTAAAAATAATACAATTACGTTGCTCTTTGGACAACTACTTAGATCTTTTTTTATGAATACAAAATTATTTATCAATATGAAGCAACTGTACAATCAGTGTTGTAAAACTTCATAAGTTTTATGAGTTTCAAAGCCTTCATAGTTTTCAAGAATTACTGTAGTTTATTTTTCAGGCAATAATAAAAAGTGTTGTTAAACAGTGTTCTATGTAACATCGGTTTCCGAAAGGCTGAAAATATGTATTTAGTAACAAAGAAAGCCTGTTTGTTGTTTTTTTTTTTTAATCTGAGTGTTTTCCAAATATATTTTGTGGGGAAAAAAAAAACCCAACAAACATTTTATAATTGCCCCAATTTACATCAGTTTCAATACTAGGTATAGGCTTTGGAATCATCACTTGATCTCTAGCCCCATCACCACCTTCAAAATACAGGCTTTCTATTTGACAATCCCATGACATTCTCAGGTTTCTCAAACCTTCTATGTTCAAAGCTAAGCTCCTGTTTATACAGCCCCACCCGACTCCTCTTTTTCATCATCAGTTGTATTAAAAAGATGGTGCACTTGCATGCTGCCTCCTGTATGTCTGTCTCTGTGCTAAGTGCTCCCATATAACTTATATATAATATCCCAAACCATTATCATTTTAAAAATTATTATTATTAATGTTAATGGTTCAGGGCATTCTATTATCCCCATGCTAGAGACGTGTGACACTTGAGAGTATGTGAGGCAGAGTTTGCTCACATTTTCGGGTCATTACTCACATGACTTCTCAGGACTTCCTCCCTGTCAACTCTGTCTAAAAGTTCAAATTCTCCTCTTTCCTACAGTTGCTTTATTTTTTCCTATCCTTCCTTTATTTTTCTCCTTGGTACTCCCCACTATATATTGTACTTATTTATTGTCTACTTTCTACACTAAAATATACATTTGCTTTACGATGGCAGGCATGTTTGTCTGTCTTCTTCACTGTGCTCTCCCTGGTGCCGCGAAGAGTGCCTGTTGCGAGTGAATGTTCAATCAACATCACGTGGAAGTTTTTCAATTTGGCCAGAATACCAGCGTACTGGCAAACAGACTCTGAGAATCAGTATATTCAAACACTGTAGGATAATAGTCAACTTTTAAATGCAGATTATTCAGTTTCTCTTAAAAACTTATTCCAAGGATATGTATAATAGTAGGACCAAACATTTTATAATTATGCAATTTCAAAATTTCATGACCAGGAAAAACTGAGAAACTGTATTCTATTTTTGGATGATGGCTCGGGTTACTTCTTATTCACTGCCAGTATTACAAACAAACATTAGCTTGCTTTCACAGGAACTGAAGGAATAAAAGAATGAATCCTTAATAAATTACATATAATATCATAGATATAGTTATATAATAATAATTATTTAATCCTGCATTCAGAGTTTTTGAAGTAGCTATGTCAAGCCCTGTGCTAGGACTTCATTAGAATTTGACAACTTGTATCTAGATTATGTATCCTAGAAAAGTCTCATTGGTTTTACCTTTTAAAATATCACATTAGTATCCTTTTCACACTAAAAAATAAAAGATTATTTCAATGTTTGTTTCTTTTCTATGTCTAACACTTAATTTTTAGTTAAATAATTTGTTATCATCATGATGCAAAGTCAGTCTACTGTGAAGTTCTAATTAACTTATTTAATGCTACTCTACTTATAGAGTCCCTACCTGCCCTGACATCTGAGTCTCTAATTCTCTTTTCCAAAAGAGACCCAGTTTCTGGAGGATCCTTCAGAAATCTATGTGCTTATATATAATCTGGTAAATCTAATATCATTTTGATTTATATTTGTCTGGAGGACTAATATCACCTTCTGAGACAATGCCCATCTCTGCCATAGGTTTAGTCTTTCGTGTATCAATTAAACATTTTGTCCAAATGCCAAACTACAGGTAGTAAAATTAGGTATTTGACTGGAAGTGAGACCCAAGACAAATATCTACATCAAACAAGGGACTTCTGGGAAAGAAATATACCTGATATGTTTTAAAGTGATTTTAGCATTAAATATTCTGTAGGCTCCATTTTTAATGTTTGAAATTCTATTATGAAAATAATGATTTTTAAATTTTTCTTATCATGATATCATAATGTGACTACGCTGCCATTCCATTTTGGAATCTTCCTTTCAAGATATGAAGAATTGTCAAACAGAAACTTTCTAAAAAATACTTATGAACTAAATGGAATCAAATTCATATTAATGGTACATATCTCGGTTCACTACATTCAATTCCACAACAATTAGAATTGATCTAAAATTTAATCTTAATCTTTCTTGTTTACATTTTCCCCAAAACTCAGTATTTCTCTGTCCATTTAATTAATTATAATTAATAATAAATTAGTTTCTATACATCAAATTGGCAGCATTCACAGGCAACCTTGCAGAGTTTCAGTCTGCAGTCATAAAAGTATATTTAAATTCAATTCACTGATGGAATTTTAGTACATAAGGTCCCAAAGGAGAGTCTTCCTCCAAGTTACAATCAAAAGCTTCCTGGTATTTGAACAGGAATACTATGATGGTAACAAAAATTCTGCATAACATGCAATGTTCATATTGCTGCTGCTATTACCATAATCACGTGTAACGGTGAGCCATGTAAGCACATGATCACTGACTAAACAAAAGATGCAGGATGCCGGAAGTTGTGAATTGGGCAGTTGGCTATTTAGGCTTCCACAGCATCAAAGCCAAAGTGGTGATTTTGACTGAATAATGAGGCCCAAAACTGTTTTCAGCATATTCCTAAATGAGCCTAAAGGACATTATTCTATTTTATTTCGAAAGATTTCATTTTCTATATTATTCAACAACCTCTGGTTCCAAGCACATCTAGTTCTACAAGGTATTAATTCAAAATGGTTCTGACTAGAACCTAGCATTTCCTGTTTGGTCTTTCAGATATACAGTGAAAATTAATTTTTTTAGTAACTTTTACAAACTTAAAATCTGTAAAAAGTTGGAGTGAAATAAAACTTTCACCCATATATTTCAGTCCATATATAGAAGATACAATAGTCCCCTCTTATCAAAGGATCTGTTCCAAAACCTCCAGTGGATGCCTGAAACCACAGATAGTACTGAATGCTTTAATTTAATGACTTTTCAATCTTAACTAAGCACTTACCATGCACTGTGGTCATAATTTTCTCTCTTTGAGGTGCAACAGCAAATCTAGCATGGATTTCCTTATTCTTCTTTATGATTTCACAAATAGAAGATTGATTTTTACTATAAATCTTAGCAACCAAATAGGACTTTTTTTCCTTCCCTTATTAAGTTGAGAAGGTTCCCCTTTTCACTTAAAGGTAACACTACAGTTCTCTGTAACATATCTGCATTGGTAGCATCACTCTTCTTGCACTTTGTAGAAATTATTAAGTAAGTGTTAATTGAACACAAGCACTGCAATATCGTGCCAGTTTGATAACTGAGAGGGCTGAATGGCTAATGGGTGGATAGCTTGTAGATTGTGAATATGCTACACAAAGCTATGATTTACATCCTAAGTGGAGCAGAACACAATGGTGTGAGATGTCAGCATCTACTCAGAATGGGGAGAAATTAAAATGTCATGAATTGTTTATTTCTGGAATTCTCCATTTAATATTTGTGAAGTATAGTTCACTGTAGGTAACTGAATTGGAGAAAAGCAAAACTTTGGATAAAGGGGGAATACTTGGTCACAGTCAGTGTTTGACTATATTGTGCACTGGGATACATGAACTTTTTCTGATGTTAAAAACATAACAAAGTCTAAAGTGCCTGCACACTTTCCCATTTCCTCATCAGTAGACCATGGCACCAGGTCATTAAAATATGTCACTAAATTAAATTACCAATTGATATATAAAGTATACTATCCATATATTGAGTAGCTTTATATCAGCATATTATTCAAGGTTGATTTGCAAATCTACCCATTTTAATTGAACTCCTTGTACCTACAGTCATTCTATATGCAAAATATATACATAGAGATGGTTATTTAATTCTATATTTTACATTAAAATTCAAATTGTAAGAATATTCATAGTAACTTTAAATGTTTAATATTTAAAGCAATTTGTGTTAAAATAATTACATTATATAACTTTAGAGAAAAATATCTATAAATTTGCTACTCAGTCAAAATTATATGATTTTATTCCTGATACATATATTCTTTACATAGTTTAATAAGTTGTACTTTTAATGTAGCCTGAAGAAACTGAGGTAAGTCATGGGGATAAATAAATTATGGTATATTTTTAAGACACAAAGAGAAAGTATATCATCCATCATTGTTTGTATTTCCCCTTTGATTTCATATGACTATTACTCATGGCTAATCAATCAACCAATGAAAAATATAGTGCAAAGTGAACTGAGAAACTAATAATAAAAGTATTCTAAACATTTTTAACCTGAAATAAATAGTAAGACAGAAATGATTTAGATAATTGTGCTCAAGATACTTTTACCTGAAATTACTAGTAACTAACAAATGATTGAAGGCTCACATTATCCAACAGTTGTTTCTTTACTTTTTCCCATTCTACTTGGGGGATCCCAACACAGTACAATAACATTATACTGCTATCTCCATATCTGTGGGGGATTGATTTCAGGATACCTCAGGATACTAAAATCTGCAATCCTGGAGTCCATTACTTAAAATGGTGGAGGATACACTTTTATCCTACTTATATATATTCACATATATTTCAAATCATCTACAGATTACTTACAATTCATAATACAATATCAAGGCTGTGTAAGTATCTGTTACACTATATTGCATAGGGAATAATGACAAAGGAAAGAAGTCTGTACATATTCAGTACAGAAGACATTTTATTTCTTTCAAATATTTTTGAATCACAGTTGGTTGAATCCATGAACACTAATCCATTAATGCAGAACCCACAGATGTGGAGGTGCAACTATATATTCCTTTAGTGTAGCCGATGTGTCTTATGTGCTCTGCCTGTTTGACTGACAGGTCTCCACAGTGATACTTTTCACATTTAATTATCTAAACCATGCAAAATACAAGGATGACAAGTTTGTGTAGATTACTTGGCACCAACAAGAACACTGGTCAGGCAACCGACTAAAATTTTGTCCCTACATTTATTTAAATGGATTTCTTTATCTTTATTAATGGAAAAATATTTTAGTGATTTTATCATTTTTATTTGAACTATAAACATTCTGTTCACACCAAACCAAAATTTGCTTTCAGATGTACTTTCTTTCCCTAAATGTGCTCTGTCCTTTGTCCTTTATCTCTCTTATATCCTATTCAGAGTAAGAATAGAAGATAGGGTAGTGGGAAAGAAATAATCCTACCAAAAGAATGCTCAGAAATGAGAGAAAATTTTCAGTTGAAAACTAATAGAAGGATATATAATAATAAAAGTCACGTTCAGTGAGATTATTTTGCTTATTTTGGAAGAATGTAGCTGAACAAATATATTTTAAATAATTCATACTGTGTTTCTGTGAACACATTTTAAACTTTCGAGAAAAGGTTGAATGATTTTACTAAATTATGGTAAATCATGCTTTCCTATGTGCAGATACTCACATAACAGATTCCAAATACAGATCATATTTAATTATTTAATAAGATAAGCTTGTGGATTGTGTTTACTGTAGTTTGTACCAAAGAAATCCATGTTTACATTGAATTAATTTATAAACACCTTTCATTTTTCCCCTTCTTCATTTGTTCTCAAATTGTATTTATTTTTCTAAAGAACAATAATCTGTGCATGGACACTCATTACTATGATGACCCTACACTTTATTATGATTCTTTTTGGAGTAACTCAGAAAAGCACATTCCATGCCTTGTTTCTCTTTCACTATTTAAACTTTATCTTTCCCAATTTCCTATGAGTACATTAATCAGATGAATTCAAAGATGAGCAGTTAAGTAAGAGAGGGAAATCAGAAAAATAAGCCAAGAAATGGCAATTTGATAAATAAAAAGGGAAAAATGTTTATCACAACATTTTTCATTTCATGTGCCACAAATGCTGATGGTGTACACTTTGAAAACTGGCTTTTATTTGCTTAATTTTATTTTTTGTAAATGTAATTGTTCTTGCTTTTCTTCAGTGTTTTGGAGAGTCAGAAAAAATGTGCAGTGAATACAACATGAACCCCTCTGTGACAAATACAATTAACTTGAGTTAAAGTTCACTTGGATTAGTTTGTTCCAACAAAACCGAAATGCAAATGAGACTATCTTTTTATGAAGTTTAATGAGATATTATGACTTCTACCTGAATTGAGCATTTTAGTGCAGTCATTTGCTCACCATTATTAATTTCACTTAGACTTCTTTCCGAAGAGTTAAGACTCCTGCATAGACACTTGCACCAGAGTATACTCCATGTTTTCTTATATTGGGGGAAAAAAAAAAAAAAACCCAGATATATAGTAGCTTTTATTTTAAACCACTTTTCAAAACTATAACTTGCAGTACCTGCATAGGTTCTATATTATCTTAGAGAAAACAGGACTGATTTAGTCCCATGACAGAAGATGGGGCAGCATAAAGCATAACTTGGAATATGCTCTATAGAAATACATAGTTTCCCTTTATTATTTGGGGATTTCAGTATGAAGATTAGGAACTTTTATCTTTTTCTTATCAGTTGTCCACCAAAATTCATTTTCAGCTCACTTATGTTAAATGGAGTCTTCCCAGTGAACCAATTCCCAGCAGATCTTCCCCTATATTCAGTAGTGGTTGAATTCTGTTGCTCTTTTAAATTATGTTCTGCCCATAAGAACAATGAATACACATAATATCTAACAAAACACTTGAGAGCAGTTTTACCACACATCTGAAAGCAGTATATGGGAAGATGGGTCAAACAACCATGTTAACAAATGGTGTTTTAAAATAAACTTGAAGGCCATAAAAACAAAATTTCTCAAGGTATAAGACAGACCATGGGATGGTAAAAAGTGCAAGAATAGCAATGAAGTGTGCACAAGGTTTTGTCTGTACCTTGAGGCAGCGACTGGACGGGAAGTGCCGCCTGGCCAGGTGGAATGGAGATGAGTCCCTGACGCTGAAGGCTGAGCAGATGCTGCTGCTGCTGCAGTTGTTGCATCTGGAGAAGCTGCTGCTGGAAGACAAGCTGCTGGGCTGCCAACTGCTGCTGCTGCTGCTGCTGCTGCTGGTGTCAGAAAACCCAACCCAGTAAACAGCCGGGAACACGGTCTGCACCAGCTGCTCTCACACTGAGAAATGACTGCTCCTTTCATTGCCCTGGTGAGGTTTTTGGTCATTCCGTGGTCAAAGTTCAGGGACAAAATGGGGACAGGTTCTAGATTTCAGTTGCCTTTCTCTCAAATACTGAACAGCAACACAGAACCAAGGAACTTGCATTGAGAGTATAGAACAAGGTCTGGAGATAGCATATTGTCACAGGGGTTCAGACTTTTAAACATCCATTTATTACAGATGATAATAAATTTATCTAAACAAAAAGAATAACACTTTATAGAATTGGTCATCTTCCACAATACTTTTTTTTTTTTTTTCCGACTGAATAAGTTTGATCTGCAGAGGTCCAGGAGTGTGGTCTCTAGTGATCTATTAGTAAACTGGGATGCAGCCCTCACAGGACAGGCCTGTTAGCTCTCTCTCTCTTCCTATCCTCTCTTGTTGGAATATATTAAAGGCAGAATTATGTTCAAGGCAAAAAAAAAGTGCCCTTATTATAAGGAAAAGTATAACTTCCAATTTTGTGAGGAATTACAAGACAAACCAGAGTTCTTTGGACTCAGGAGGCTATGAGATGGCAGTCACACTTCAGAGGAAGACAAGCTGCTGTGGAAGACCTTTCCTTTTTAGTTTGGGGAAAAGAGAAACTTCTGATGCGCTCACTGGAAAACAGACTGCATAATGGAGCAAGTCATGTGGATTGCCCAAAGCCTCCGGAGAAATAAGGGAGCAATTTCTATTCTGTAGTTGATGGCTGTCTGAAATTCTATTCACAAATCCAAACAGAAACAAAGCCTCAGGAGGTCACAACTGTTTCCTGTACGTTTGCATAATGGGCAGCTTGAAGACAACAGCCCTGATACCTGCTGATCAATTTAACTACTTCAACATGTTTTGTTTGTATTATGTTTATATTTGATGCAGTTTGCTGACAAGTGCAAGCTAGGCCTGAGAAGCCAGCTTGTCAGTTTGATTTATGAGCATATCAAACTGTAACTTTCTACTCGCCACTCCAAACCTACAGTAGCAGTTCATTAATCAGGGGCCTATGACTTTGAAATCTGTGCTCAACCAGTTTTTCCTCTTGGTTCCCCACCCCCAACAATGGGCTAAATTTGCATGCGTGTTCCCTGAGCTGCACCACTAAGAAAAATAAGGTTCCCTCACTAACTCAGATTCTCAGTGAGTACAAGATAATCAGCACTTTGTCCACCACAGAGTTTGCTCTTTGGATGCTGATTCGTTAGTGAACATTAGACAACAGCAGCATTGAATTGTGACTCTCAAGTCCCATGCTACAAGAAAAGGGGAGTAGAAGAGTTCTACTGTCACTGTTATTAAGCTCAGTAAAAAATATATAACACTCCATCTTTGACAGCAAGAGCCTTGTTACAGGAAGATCTAAGACTCTCCCTGCCTCTCAAAGCCCCTTCTTAACCTCATACTTTCAGCTATCAATGAGATACCCAGATCCTACCTCTTTTGCTTGCTTGCCAGGGTGCTGCTGCTGCTGCTGCTGCTGTTGCTGCTGCTGCTGCTGTTGCTGCTGCTGCTGTTGCTGTTGCTGCTGCTGCTGCTGCTGCTGCTGCTGTTGCTGCTGCTGCTGTTGCTGCTGCTGCAAAAGCTGAAGATGTAACTGCTCTTGCTGTTTCTTGTAAAACTCTTGTAGTTGTTGCTGAATAAACCATTTTGACTTTAATAAATAAAGGCAAAAGTTTCATGTATTATAAATCTCCTAAACTCTTCTAGACTGGCACATGGCAGAGTAGCCGTTAAGATTCATGAAAAACAACAACAAAAACGCATTGGATTCAAAGAGACAGCTCTACATACATTTTTTTTCCCCAAGGCAGCTCTGAAACTTTCCAATCCAGAATCCAAAAAATCCTAAACAAGAGGGTATAGAAAAATCTGTATTCTAAAGGGCCAGAACCAAATTAATGCCCTAATTATTCTATCTGAAGTTCTCAATTCAGCAAATTAAAAAAGGTTCTACTCTACTACTTAAAAGAATCAAGAAAGCTCCATAAAGTCAGGTTGTTCAATTTTTATTGGAAAAATAATTCAACCCATCAGATGTTGAGAACAATGGTAGACTTAAAAATTTAGTAACTAGCCTGTTGTCATCAGCACAGATGACAGCAAAGTAATTAACTGTATGAATTCAGCTAAAGCACACTCTTTTCTCTATGATAAGTGAGTTTATAATTTAAAGTTCACTTTATATACGCTCAAGGCTACAAGAAGGCATATTGGAGGAACACTATTTTTATTATTTAAAGAAGGTGAATTTCAAAAACTTGTGGCTTAGTTTTCTAACAATTCTAATAAGTAGACTCATTAAATAATGAGCATATTTTTGGAAAGGAAAATTTTGGATGGCTATTCTTTATGTCAACAAAACTTTCACTTTAAATTTCATATTTATATGAACTCAATGGAGTGGCAAAGGGTTAAGAATTTTAAGAGCAACAATTATGTGATGTGTGTCTTTGCACTTCTTTGGGAGGTTTACAAATCAAATGTACCTAAGCATGTGAAGAGTTAAATTCTGATTTATTTCACTTTTAAAGTACATGTCTTTCTGCTCTGATTCGAGACTTTACTAAATTTAAAGACTAAGGAATCTAATTTTTCTGACACAGTTCTGCAATTAAGATGCTACGTTTATGTTCTAGCATGCTGCTAGGTTGTGCCTTTAAGTGGAGACCAAGTGGACAAATACGCCCATCACACTGTCAACAGGGGTGCACACCTCCTGAGCCGCCTAGAGCACCACAGCAGGTAACCCACATTACCTGCTGCAGCATGACTGCCTGCTGCTGCTGGAGAAGGGCTTGGAGCTGCTGAGGAGACAGGACTTGCTGCTGAAGGATCTGCTGCATTTGCTGAGGAGTGATCACCTGGGGAGTCATCATGGCCACCGACACGGGCACCTTGCAGAAGAAGAAAGGGAAAGGGTGGTCATGATCAAGTGCCTGTTAACCTACTTCACAACTGTACATCATCGTTCACAAGCTCTTCAAGCACGAATGGCAATATTTTAATATATTTTATAACTATTTAATAAACATATTTTAAGTAGCACAGTGTTTACATGCTAGCTTTCCAGAGGAATATTTCATCAGACTCGCACTCTATACTCTACACCTCTTATGTAATATGTGAAGATGTTTGGGATTTGGCTAGTGTAGTTAGAAATAAACAACTTCATGGCAGTGTTCTCCATATTTCACAACGGATCATCTTAGCAATGTCACATTGCTATAAGGGAAAAGTCTTTTGAAATGTTTTAAAGGTGAGATTAAATAATAAAGATTAAACAATTGGAAATAATATGCACATATATAATATTTGTTAACTAGTTAAAAGCATACTAGAATATACTTGTTTTACACAATAACGATTTTCAAAATCTTATGTATACAAATAATATATAGTGCTAAAAAATGAGCATATGTAACTCATTTAGGAGTTTTTATGGATGTCTATCTATCTCAGCTATCTAGAGAGGGTCTTTGAAATGAGGAATCAAGCCAGTATTCTAGTTCCTTTAAACATTTTCTTATTTTGAGCAACTAAACTTGTATCAGACACTCCAGAAATATAAAGCTTACTGAAAGGTCATTCATTAAACTGGGGGGAGCGGGGGAAAGCAGCATATTGTTTAAAGTTTCTTTTTGACTATATCCTTCTCTTAAAGTTTCTAAGAATAAAAAAGGCAAAGAGAGAAAAAAAAAAAAAAAAAAAAAGGAGGCAGAGAAAGGAAAAAGAAGCAAGGGAGGAAAATACGGTATAAGGAAAAGCCCCAGAGAGAGAGAAAGGATGTGGAGAACTGGGAGAAGATGGCAGAGGCAGAAGCGCACAGGAAATTTCAGCAGCCACAGGCGCATGCTCAGTTCGCTGCACTGGCTCTGTGGGAAGCACTGCTGTACTAACTAGCACGTAATCAAACAACTTGTCAACGTGCCAACTTTGCAACCTTTGAAAAAGCAATCACTTTCTTTCCTAGAAAAAACAATTCACTTTTACTGTAAATAAAAGCAAGTATTTATATAAAGAACTGCTTTAGAACAAATTTATGGGACAGCGTGTCTTTGAAAATAGAAAAAGATTAATAAGCATGGTTCACAATTTATTTTAATAGTTATTTTTAATGCAGTTCAAACTTTTCCAGTCTGGACTTTATGTTATAAATAAAGAGGAAATTAATAATAAAAGAGAGGTTAGGAAAAAAAAAAAAAAAAAAAAGAAAGAAATCCAGGTGGATTAATTCCTCTCTCTCAAAACAAAACAAAACAACAACAAAAAACAAAAACCAACATTAATATTTAATACAGAAAAATAGCTATGTCTTCTTTATTCACTGTTGATATCTTGAAATACAGATGAATTAGGACTAATTTTGTAACATGAGGAAGAAATATTACAACAGAAGAGAATTCAGTGATCTTTAAAATATTTCAGGAATTTTTTTAAGAATATACTGAAATACATATATATATTGCTACATTCAATTTATCATAATAAAAAGCAGTGTGAAATGTATGCTATAAAATTAATTGCCCCTATTGTTGTTTTGTTATTTAAAGAAGCTGACTGACAGTTTACTTACTTACTTGTTATTTGATAAACAGACTGCTTAGACTAAGCAATTTGGAAAAAAATATTTATCTAGAGATATAATTTTTCTTACAACAATCATCTGTTTCCTAATCTCATCAAACAGCAAAGAATGAAACAGAAATTGAAGGACAGAGAAAGACAGATATGCTAAAATTTTAAAAGGTGCCAAAACAGATAGATTGGAAATAGAAAAACAGATACAAAATATACGGATTGATGTGGAAATTATACACACACACACACATACATACACATATATATACCTGTGTACATATAAATATATAAAGTTAATCATTTGATAAGAAACTTGTCAAATTTAGTGTTTTTACTTTAATTATCTGTTTAATCTACAAATAAATGTATTTTGTGTACAGTAATCACAAATGAAGTTTATATGGAAAGTTCTATGAATGGAGACATACCACAATACATTACAATTTTATTGTCCAATTTCAGCCTATGTACATAATATGACTGCAATTTGACACTATTATAACGTACTTGGTATATGAGTAAACTTAAGCAAATTCTCTACCTTTGCATTTTTTTTTAGTTCATTAGACCTTTTATTATGTGGTTCTAATGATTTTTAAAAGTTAAAATGATTTGTGAATACTTTACAAATAGTAGTTATGACATAAATATAACCGCATATCATGGTCATCCTGAAATCATATGTATTTAGTGCTTGCATGTGTATGATATGTTGCAAATTTTATGCAGAGTTGGCCATCCCTTCAGGAAACCGTCACCTAAAACAGACATAAAGATACACCAACTAACATACAACTAATTGATTCTCCACTTGCATAAGATACACACACACACACACACACACACCACAGATTAAATTGAATGATATAGGTAGGAAAGCAACGGTACACTTCTGAGGGATTTCAACATTACAAATAAGCCAATACTATCACTAAATTTATATACATAAGTTCACCCTCCTCCCCGCCAAAGAACTGCCATTACTAAAATATAAATTGTCTTAATAAATGTAAATTTAGTTTTTTCTCCAACAAGTGTCAATTATATGTTATATGTAGACAGTGCCATTTGTCTTATTTGCAAATTATAATCTTTACAATGCAGAACTGCATTTTTAAGTGACTAATTTTTAGTGACACTTTTTCTTTTTTCCCTTTTCTGTTACTGACCCATTGCATTTCTTTGCTCCACAAGCTATTCTAGAAACTGGCTGACAAAAAATTAGAGATTAACTGAGTACACATAAAAATATTCAGAGATTATAATACTTAATACTATTGAAACAGAAAAAACATCAGATTTAAAAAAAAAAAATCTATGAATAACCTTCTGAAAAACCCATAGCTTTGTAAGTACAGCTTCAAACTTAAGAAAATATTTTCCATTAGCTATATAATTGGATTCATGCCAATATTCTAATGAGGGGCCAATATTCAGATGTGTGATGGAGGCAGGGAGGGAGAATTCCTCTCAGATACTTTAAGGTGAGAAGGCAAATAAAAATTCAATGGGTCTACCATCAAATGAAGTTGGAAAGAATAGCTGGTTTAGAGTGGATGTTCTAGTGAATACTGTAATCTGATTAGTCAAAATCTTCAAGGGCTAAGGAAAGAAATAGAGCCAACTTTGGTTACAAGATTTTTCTTTTTTTACCTCTTCATATTTACTTTTTGACAGATATAATCCCCAGTAGTTATGCACCAAACAAGAGTCCCATTTATCTTTAATTATTTTCTTATTAAACAAATTAAGCCAAGACCTAAATGTGTCACTTTGTGTACCAAGAAGTCCTAACTAGTTGGACCTAAAGATTGGGTTATATATACTGAAATGAGAAGAAAAATTCTGAAGCTGTCTTGAATGGGTCAAATGGAAAGAGTAAGAAAAAAAAAAATAAGGGATTATCCTAGAATAAATAGGTGATAACTTTAAAATATATGTGTATATAAATGTGTTTTTATTGGAAT
>NC_062220.1:38095708-38175708 GCF_902686445.1 Sciurus carolinensis
CCAGTGCTTTGATAGGCAGTTTAGTCATACTCTCAAACATTATGGCTAACTGGATAGAAGTCGGTAAAGAATAATTTGACCCAAAGGATGATACAGTTTCTTTAAAAAAATTGGATATACAAATTCGACTATAGCAATTTTCAAACCACAATGGTCTAATAAATTTTCATAAATAAAAAAGCCTAATAACATTTTATGAAATAGAACCATATTCAATTCACAGTGAAGCTTATTTGTTATAAATTACTGTTTCTTTATTCTCTTTTATATTATACCTAATACAGATTTAAGTTCCCAGATTCAGAACACATATTTCAAATCCAATATAAACTGTCGCAGTACCATGAAAACACAGTTAAACATTGTCTTCATAAGATGTATTAAAAATGATTGCTCTTTAAAGATGAAATCTAAGTGATAACACTGGACTTCCTGATTGAAAATATGCCCCCATTTTGGTCTTACACAGATAGCTATTTTGTGATTACTGAAGGTAATACAACTAGCATTCACAGTTTCTTTTACAAGTGGCCATTTCTTGTTTCATGTAATTATACTATACCAGAGGATCAAGAAGATAATATAAATAAGAATATTTCTTCTTATGAATGTTGATAAAAATAATATTAATGAAGCGATAGATAGCAACAAAAACCTGGTTGACATGTCAGGCATTGGAACCAGAAAAATTCAAGTTGAATATCGAGTCTCTCTCTTGTTTGCTTTGTCACTTTGGTCAAGCTATTCAATTTCTCTGAGCCTCTATTCCTCTGTCAGTAAAATAAGGGTAAGAATATCCATTTCACTCGGTTATTCTCAGGATTAAATGTGATAATGCATGTAACTACATCACACACAGTAACCACTCAAATTATCTTCTTTTCCTCCTTTCCTCTTCATCCAGCTGAACTTCTCCTTGGAGAGACTTACTAATACATAATAAAGTGCCTCAGTTTATGCAGCTGGACTGCAGAGAGGCTATCCTACCTGTAGTCTCAGCTCAGATTTAAGATCAAAAACATAAAAATTAAATATGAGGATTTTCTCATCTGTACTGAGTCCTGAGGGGTTTAGGCCAGAAAGTAAAACAATAAAACAAAAATCAGAGTGAAACACAGTATCTATTAGTCTTGTGTTATGAGTACGTGCATACAGTTTACTATTTATTCAAGAGTAATATTCTGATACAAAATATAGGTCACGTTACATATTTTGCTTTGATCTGCTTGATGTGCAGCTGCCAAACTGAGTATGCATATCCTTATAAACAGCCCTGTAGGGCTGTCCCTGCCTAGCTGTAGAGATTGCCTAAACTCAATAGGAGCAATGGGACTTTACTGGTACTAATAATCTGATTTCTAAATATTGAAGTTCTAACTCTTGCCCATAAGGTTCCTGATGCTTAAGTTCCATATCCAATTTCTGGTTTAGTCTATACTGGTAATGTGTTTGAATGTGGGTTTTTACATTCCTCTGGCTCTAGGTTCTAAACTGAGTTTCAACTTCTATATGACCCCTTGAAAAATAAACCCAACATAGTCATTCTATGCAACACAAGTTTGATAACTTCTGGTGGTGGAAAGAATGGTAAGTAAATGTTTGATTAGAGTTTGGCATGGTAAGGGTCATGAAAGAAGAATGCACAGGAAGAAATCAAATGTGATGGCAGGATCAGAAAAGAATTTTAATAGGAGGTAATGTTTAAGTTGAGTTTTAATGAGTGAGTAGGAATTCAGGATGTAGAAGGTGTCCCTAAGCAAAATTAAGGATGTTAAAAGTGTTTCTCAATATTCTAGATAAAAGAAGGAATATTTGAGCAATGGCAAATTATTCCTCATGACCAAGGTATAGAATGCATACAGCACAGACATGTAGGAGCCAGATTATGAAAGGGCCAGGGGTAACAAATTTAGAAGTTGAAATTTTCTTCCTCAAGCATTGTTTGAGTATGAGGTAAGGAAACATGGTGAACTCTGAAGAATTTAAGAAGAATAATATGATCAGATTTGAATTTTAGGAATATCTGTGGCAACCTTGCTGATTGCAAGTATTTTGTGGACATTTCAGATTTATTTGAGTGGGGCAGGGAGGAAGGGAAGATTCAAGAGATGTCAAGGAATTTGGACATATAGAACGTGATTGATTATATATAGAAACTGTGAAAGAATTTAGTAATGCAGGTAACTGAAAGGTATGTGAAAAGTGATGGTTTCAATTATCAAGGGAAGTAGTAAAGCAGAGGATTAGGCTAAGCATGTTGGGCATGCTGAATTTAAGGGGCCCACAGGATATCTGAGTAGGATGCCTGCTAGGTGAGTATGTAAGTGGTCCTTCAACAGGAGAAGTGGCCTCAGAGTTGGGAGTCGTCATACCAATGTGGTTGCAGTATCAACAGAGGCAAAGCCCATCAATCTGTATGAGGCCTGTAGAATAAGAGCAGACAGCAGAGGATAGAACTCAGGAAAATCAGTTAATTTCTTCAGCAAATATTTGTTGAATTCCCATAATATGAAAGTCACTGTGCTCAGAGTTGAGGAGATGATGGCAAACCTGTAAAAACTAACCTTCTTTCCTTAATCTCTCCTCTGGTTCATCGCTTCTTTTTTCCCCACTTCTGTCCTCTCTCCTTTACATGATGGATATTTATTAATCACCCTATTGTATACCAGACACATACCGGGTGCTAGTGATGCTACAAGAATAAGTCATAAAAGGCCCTGCCCACATAAATGTTGTATTTTAGTGAAGGAGAAGTAAATTTTTAAATTGATAAACTGGTGAATCAGCAATTAAAAACTTCAATATGGTCTGAGAAGGAAATAAAGAAAATGATATACAAGGAATAGTAAAGAAGTTCATTTAATTAAGTCAGGGAAGGCCTCTGAGAGGTAGCATCAATCCTACAGCCTGAAGGATGCAAAGGGGTCAGTGGCAGTAGAAATAAAGAAGGTTCCTACTGAGGGAGAAGCTCACACCAAGCTCTGGAATGAGGCAGAGGACATCAACAAGGTGCCAGGGGCTGCCCCTATTCACACTCTAATAGGAGGCACACCATTGGTTATGCAACTAATTACTTAATGGCAATGGCATAAAGTGTTCTAAGGGGACAGTAACCCACAGGGAAACACTATGATCAGGAAAGCTATATAGACCCTCCAGCTTGAGAAGCCTGGAAATCAGAAGGATGGTAACATAAAATCCAAGGAAAGAAGAGACTATGATCAATAAAATTGAAGGAAGCAAAGAAATTACGACAATATAATGTTCTCTGCCTTGGATGATATGAAAATAATTGAACTGAACAAAAATAACCTTAGGGGAGAAATCATGTTGTATAATAATGAGGAGGAGATGGGCAGTAACAGACAGTAATAGTACACTATAAGGAAGTATAAGAGTGAGAGACAATTGTCAAATCAGAAAGGTATGTGGATTCCAAGGAGTTTTAATTTTTTAAATTTGTTCCTTTTAGGTGTGCATGAAGGTAAGAGTGTATTTTGACATATTATACATACATGGAGTATAACTTATTCTGATTTGGATCTCATTCTTGCAGTTGTACATGATGTGAAGTTTCACTAGTCCTGTATTTGTATTTGAGCCTAGGAAAGTGATGTCCGATTCATTCTACTGTCTTTCCTATTCCTGTCCCCCCTCCCATGGAGTTTTACTTTTTTAAAAGAGAAGATCTGGAGGCATGCTTCTCTGTTGAGATAAACTAATAATGAGGTAACTGTTGCTGAAACATGAGCAAAGGGAGGAGGAGCCAAGTTCTTTAGTCAGGAAAGGACACCCAAAGCAGGTGGACGGGATTGCTCCTACATCGGATGTGGTGTTTGGTGGCCGTTGATGAAGTAAACGTCTCTTCTGTTATACCTTCCGACTGGATGGTAAATGTGTATATTAAACCTCTCCTTATCTTCCTTTATCCACTTAGACAAGATCCGACAGATCAAAGTTTTAAATGTGAAACTAAAATCTTGAAACTTCCAGATTAAACTCATAGAATACTTGTTTTATAATCTTGGAAAAACAGGGAAGGTCCAATAGACAATGACATGAAACCCAGAACACATAAAAGAAAATACCAATAAATATAACTGCATTAAAAGAAAAAACCTTGCATAGTATAAACCAAAGTCAAAATTAGAATAACTGGGAATGATATTTGAAAACTGTAATTCCCCTAAGTGAAACCCACTATAGATCAACAAGACAGAAAACAATAATCCAATTAAAAATGAGCAAAGTACTACCAGTTTGCAGAAACTGCCCCTTCACATACAAAAATATATTTAACCATAACTTATATAGTAAAAGAAAGCAGGCTAAAGATATTCTAATAAACCTCTAAGCTTGGGAAAGATAATATTGTGTAGTAATACTATGTTGGTGAAGTTGTTCAAATCAGTCAATATTTCACAAAAGTATTAAGTAGAAACAAATCTATAGATAGTATTTGGGTAATATGTATTAATATTAAAAGTGAACATATTTGGGACTGGGGTTGTAGCTCAGTGGTAGAGTGCTTGTCTTGTACATGTGAGGCACTAGGTTCCATTCTCCGCGCTGCATAAAAATAAGTAAGTAAATACAATAAAGATACTATGTCCATCTACAACTAAAAAATATTTTTAAAAAGTGAACATATTCTTTGACCTAAAAATTCTAATTCTAAGAATGATATATGTTCAAGGTTATTCACTTTTGTTAGCAACAGTAAATTAGTAACACCCCAGGTAACAATTAATAGGTTAAATGACATCTATTAGGGGAATGCTATCCAGTCACAGAAGTTAAGGATGAAATTCTTTACAAGTTATTAAGCAGTGGTTTCCAACATATGCATACACACACACACACACACACACACACACAAAACTTATGCAGAGAACACTAACATTATTGGTTATTTCTGGGGAAGAAATCTGTCTATGAAATAGGTGGAAGAAACATGTTTTGCTTTTTATATCTTATGAATTTTAAAACATAAATATATTATTATTTAAAAATAAATTTCAAACGTATTCATGAGGCAAATTAAGATCAAAAATCATTTTAAGGAAAATATTTTCCAAGAATTATGCTTCAAAGATTCAATGAAATGCAAAGAATACAATAATGATAACACTTCCCACCAGTTTTCAATTCTTATAAAAACATTTGCTGAGGAAAACCACTGACGTAATAATACAAAAGTAACTTAGCTGTGACCCTAGTGCCATGTAGATGTCTAAAAGAGCATGCCAGACTGGTGAGAGTTTTCAGTGGAATATATAGGAGAAGAATATTAATAAGCAGGAATTCTAATTTGAAATAAACAGGCAAGAGGGAAATTAGATAAAACATATCAAGCCTCTTCAGGAACACTGGGAATGTAACTTACATCCAATGTACTTTTCATCTGTGAATATGAAAAACTTGAAAGATGCTATTATTCTATGAAATCTGGACGTGATAGACAATTACTAATCGTTTGCAGTTAGGAATATAAAAAATGCCATCATGAGCATCAAACTCTGCATTCTATCACTTGACAGTGCAAATACTTTACTCAGGCTTCCTGATGTTACATCACATTTCCTTCAAAAGAGTAGGACTCCAACTTTGATATTCTTAACCTTCTCTCGAAGGTTGTTTTCAAATCTTGTAATCACAGTTTTATCCAAACCCTTACTGAACTTCACTTATTCACTTAGAACATTTTAAAATTTTATTATTATTATCTTGCTAATATATACTTCCGGAAGCTTTAAGTCCATTGTCTATTCATGACTTGTGGATCCTAGACCTGCATCTCCTGCAGGAGAAGTAGAAAGGCTGGTAGAAAGATCAAGTCTTGTACAAGAGCAGTTGCTATGGGAAAGATGAGAATACTGGCCACTCTTCCCACATGAGTAGTCAGCCCTCCTGAACCCTGTGCTGCTCTTACAGCAAAGTGTTGGGCAATAGAGGAGTAACTTCCCAGAGCCCTTCCCCTTCAGATCAAATTTGGGATAGCAAACCCTTGGTTTCTATGATGTCAGTGTCCTTTTTCCACTTTTGCTATGTGGACCTAAAAGGAACAAAGTATGCTACTATGAACTATATCTAACCTTGTGAGTGGGCATTTTTAAAAATTCTCTGCTACAGTGTTTTTGCATATAGTAAAATTTCACAAAGTCCCTAAGAAGCAGCATTTAAAGTTGTTAAAATGCATCTAAATTAATTTTCATTCTTAACCCATCACCCCTTTCCTAATCTCTATCCCATCACCCTCCTCCCTCCTCTCTTATTCCTCCCTGTTTCTTCACTTTTATCTGTATATCCTTACCCATAAAGGAAATGTTATTTGTTCACACTGAGACCATATGGTAGCCATATTTATCATTACCTTATATTGAAATCTCTAAGTATACAATTGTCATGGTGTGGTACTACTTAGTGCAGCCTTTGGAGGTGTTTTACTTTGGAAAAAAGAGCACAGAAATTGAAATTATAAGTAAATGCCAGGTTGAGGTTGGATGGGGAGGAGAAAAAAACCTGAGGTCTTTCTAAGCAGACAAGAAGTATTCAAAATAGAGCCAGGTTCTGTGAATTTAGCTACAAATGCATTCTGGTTTAGGTTGTTTCTTCCTAAGCTTCATAAACAAGGCTGACCCAGTAGTGTATACTCTGGGCTTAGTGTGATATTTGGCCCAAAAGAGATATTTAAATTTTTTTTGAAGAATACATGTATTGATGAAATGTCTCTCCACAATCACTTACATTTTCTCTGAGTGGTGGTAAAGGATGTAGTGATTAGAAAAAAGGAAAATTCTGTGGAAATGATTCTGCAAGGATCAAAAATATAGTTTTCCCTAAAGGCTTTTCAATAGACTAAACTCTAAAAACTAAACTGAAAATAAATAGAGTTGGAATTAGACTAACATTTTTAGAAGTCTTCAATGGAATGAAATACAACTCCCTATTTCCAAATCAGAAAAAAAAAAAAAAATCCAAACAAAATTCATACGTTCCCAATCAGGCAAATAGGGTAAATAACTATGCATTTATTCTTTCCTATTCATAAAGAAAGAAGCATTACAGAACAAGGTTACTCCACTGGCTCTTTATTACTCTTGACCAACTCACTACAGGTGCCCAATGACGCACATGGGTGTCATATTTCTTATGCCTTAACTACAGAATTTCACTATTGTATTCAATGGCTTTCTTTTCAGAAAAACTTAAGCAGTGAAATAGGAATAGCAGCATAGGAAGAAGACATACATACATACATACATACATATATACATAAAGTTAAAAATGACCAAGTAAGCCAGGCATGACAGTGCATAACTGTAGTTCTAGCAGTTCAGGGGAGGCTGGGGTAGGAGGATTGTGAGTTCAAAGCCAGCCTCAGCAAAAGCAAGGTGCTAAGCAACTCAGTATGACTCTTTCTAAATAAAATACAAAATAGGACTGGGGATGTGGTTCAGTGGTTGAGTGGCCCTGAATTCAATCCTCAGTATTCTCCCCCCAAAAAACAGAAAAAACTGAAAAACAAACAAACAAACAAACAACAACAACAACAAAATGACCAGGCATATTTGACTTTATATGAATCAGTGCACATTTTACAACTTGTGATTTCTATGTAGTTTTGTGGTCCTTTGTGCTGCAGAACATACACATTATTACCATGCCATTTATAAATCCATCTAATTTAAATGTCTGTGACTCCTTTTACATCATAATTTGCCCTTAAAGACAGAAAATTATCAATTTATGTACACAAAGCACCTATCATGTTGCTGCCATCAACAGGTACTTAATAACTGTTTACAGAGTAGAGTTATACCTTAGGTAAATGTAGAAAAAACTTATAAAAGTAACCTTTCCTTAAAAATTGTTTTGATTAAGATTATATATGTAGTATATGCCACAATGTTGAAATTTAAATATATTTAGAAAATCACCTGTCATTCCATTATCTTCACTACCACCAAGTTGGTATACTTTTTGTATTTTAAATAGAAATTTTTCATATTAAATTTATTTGATATTTGAAATTGTTTAAAAAGTAAAATCCACTCACTAAAGTTAATTTGAAAAATAGCCCAAAACATAAAATTTAAAAATCACAGCTTTACCATTTGAAACCCATTTATTTTGTAATCATAGTCAGTCAGTCTTTGCTTTTATGGTTCTAAGATGCAAGAATTTCCATTGCAATGATGTATCTAAATAAGTCTTTCAATGACATAGTTCAAGTTTCAATTATCATATTACTGCATAAAATTGAATAAACTATATACTTTATTGTTAGAACTTCAGACCATAAATTACTATGTAAGTGACATCAGTACTTATGGTAAGTGACCAGTTATGTCTGTTCTTCCAAAGTCTGTTGGTCATTGAACACTAAAAAACTATTACTCAGTTTATGCGTAGACAGCAAAGAATGTAGTTGTGTTACTTCCTTGTCTTTGGGTGATAACCTCACATGGCATTTTACAAAAAGGGATGATCAAAAGAGGAAACTGGCAAAAATGAAAATGCAGCAAAGAAAAGGTGATACTGCTGTAAATGAAATTCAAATAAAATGTAAATGGATACATAAGAGAAAGAGCTGACAACAGGGATGTTGGCACTTTGACCATTGGAGACACTACATATGCAGCTGAGGAATTTAGGGAGGGCAAAGGAATTAAGTGAGGGAAAACTTATTGACATAATCAAGGAAAGCAACTGTGACAAAAAGACAAAAGATTTATCAGTGGAAGAGGTGATAGCAAAAAACTTCACATTAAAGGATTTCTCAGAGACCTATCACAAAATTGAAGACTCAAATGGTAAAATGTTGGAACATTTCTAGATTTAGAATGGAGTATGACAAATCTCCAAGACATATAAGCAATATTCTTCCTGTTTTGAGAGAGAAGACAAACATTGTAAACACTGAAAAGAATTTTACCAAGAAATAAAACATATTAATACTTAATGCACATAATGCTTTAGAAAATAGTGTACTACATTAACACTGGTTTTACTGGTTTTTGGGTTTGTTTGTTTTTGCATTTCCTCATATATTTATAACTGATTGTAAGAGGGTTTTTTGGTAAAAAAATTTTAAAAGTCATAGAACAATCATAATTTGTATTGATTATTAATATTCAGTTAAAACTCACACAATTATTTTTAATTATCACAGTACTCGGTAAAGCTAGAACTCCCTGTATATAGGGTTTCTCTTTCTAAATGTGGTTCTGATTATATTGAGTTTCTTCATCTGGTAGTAAATACTATGAGAATGAGATTCTTTTGGAAATGTATTTTACCCAGTTACATGGTTATTAACAGAATAAAGCATACTTTCTTGTTGCTTTTAATTATCATACAGATGCCATTACAAGAGGCAACCAATACCCTTCCATGTTTCTGTGAGTGCCTCCTTGCCTTGGTCAGTGAGAGGCTTGCTCAGGTAAATGCCTCTTAGAAAGGTATTTTTTAAGTGACCAAAGCCTTTGCATAGTACCTGCCGTGAGGGCAGTGGGACCTGTGCATTGGCTTCCAATCAAAAGAATATGGCAAAGGGTATGAATCAACCATTACTTCCTTAAGAAGGCTATATCATATCCCAAGGTGATGGGATGTGACTTCTGTGATAACCTTAGTAAGAATCCATTTTAGCAGACTTTACTCCTCTTATGCTGGCCTCAGAGAAACCTGTTATACTGTTAGCTGCCTATGAAGAAAGCAGCCTTTAGGAACTAAGGTCTCAGTCATATAGTCACAGGGTGACAGCCTGAATGAACTCAGAAGCAGACTGCCCCAGTCAAGCATCCAGATGATAACAGCCCAGTCCATCCCAACTGCAGCTTTCCAGAAAAGGAGCCAATAGATCCACACTCAGACTTCTGACCCATAGGTGCTGAGAGATAATAAACATATTAGATTGTAAAGTTTGTTAAGGACTTGTTATGCAACACTAGAAAATTAATATACCAGGCATGGAGTTTTTGATTCACAATCACTCTCCTTCTAAATCACATATATGGACCCATGGTCTTTGAACATTTGGTATTTCAGAAGGAAAAACAAAAATCTGACTTCAGTTAATTTTTTCCACCTGATTTATGGGAAACCTCTTTCGCTCATCTAAAATTCTAAAGAAGTTGCGAAAGAACAAGAAATGTTCCAGCAAGTATCAACTCTAATCTCTCATTCTGTTTTTATTTCTTTTATTAATTTATTTTTAAGAATAGTTTGTTGAATTAAATCTTAGATTTCTGCTTCTATTTCTCATATTCTGATCTCCTCCCAATTCAAAAAGTTTGTACTCAGAAACTCCCATTATTTTAGGTTCAAATTCCATTCTCTGCTCTATTTATCTATAATTGTCTCCCATTTTAAAACCTCTGTACATTTCCTCTGTATTGTGGGAAGATAACATATTTCTCCTCTACATTATGAATTTGGTTTATGATGTCAGTACCGCTTTTAACTACCATATTTCCACAGCAAAATTTTAATTCCTATATTACGTTTAATTTTCCTAAAATCTTTATATCATCACATTTTTAATCTTGACTTTTGAACTTAAGCCATTTTCTTCTCATCAGAACCTGTTCTGATCTTAACAATTTCTCTCTGTTTCATAAGTTCTGTGTTTTGAGTCATTGTTGAAAAGGCCCAACATTTTACTTATTTTGATTATGTGTACAGTGTTCTTTAAATGAATTCTTCTCCTCAATTGATAAAAAAGGGTTTACCCTCTTGTTCTACATTTTCCCATCTTCTCCTTCTTCAGTAGTAATATATCTTAGTCTTGCAGTTGATTTGAGTCTCTATCCACATGGATAAGACTGAACTATCTTCTCAGTTACGAATCCAAGGCTTTTTAAAGCAAACAGACACTATCCCAATATTCAGCAGGTTTTAATCTGATGCAGCTCTGCCAGATCCAGGTAGAATTCCTATTCACCTTCTCACTGGCATTTGCATATAACAAAGTACAGGTGGTAAAAGGGGTAGGATCTAGAATCAGAGGGGTGCAATGAAAGTTCCATGTGTTACTAACGATTTCAGTGGGGTCATGTTTGAATTCTCTCTCCTCCATATTCTGCCTTTTTTTCTGCCTTTTTTTTTTGGTGTCAGGGATTGAACAACAACTAAACCACTTCCACAGCCCCTTTTATTTTTTGAGACAGCATCCTGCTAAGTTGCTTAGGGCCTCACTAAATTGCTGAGGCTGGCTTTGAACTTGAGATCCTCCTGCCTTATCCTTCCATGTCCCTGAGATTATAGGCATAAGCCATAGCACCCAGCTCCTCCATATTCTTTATAAGTAAAATGCGGATAATAGTACCATAATCTCTAGAGTTGTGAGCATTAAATGAAATAATACATACGTAGGGGTTAGTGCTGTAGTAGGTACTTGGTGAGCCCTCAGTATTAACCTTCTTCTGATTACAGGAAACCAAGATGTAGTTTTAGCTAGACTGTTCACTCATTCTCTTAGGCCTTATTTGTTAAGATGTCCTTTCCAGGGTACAATTCATTATGCTACCACAAGCCCCCTCTTTAGCACATCCTGCTCTTTATCCCAACCAGGTTTCTGTTTCTGATTCTATGCAAAAAGGGAGAATGAAAACAGTGCAAGGGTAATCACTACTCAGATGGCTTCAAAAACTAGTCAACTTCACCTGGTAAGATACACCAGTTTTCTCCTGATAGACCTCATAGTGGAAACTTCTTGAAAATTCTGTGTCTAGCTTGACAGTTAGTTTTGCTAACTTATCTACTAACCTTTGAAGCACATGTACCTACCTTTTCTGAGTTCAAGATCTGAAAAATGAAACTTCCAGTTGTAAACATACAACTAGACACGCCCCCAAACTCAATGCCTGATCCTGAACCTGCAAAACAGCTTCCATTACCACAGATCCTCTCATTGAATGGCATCATCATTCTACCAGTCAGCCAGACTCAGCAACTCAAGGTAATTTTCATCTTTCTTCTAACTCTAATTCTACGTTCAGCCAGTCAGTGACTGCTGTCCAATAGTGCTGACCACAAGGCCTCCCCATCTGACTCCCTTTCCAGTCCTACTCCCTCTTCACCGTTCATACTCCCTCAAGTCTTAGTTCTTTTTTATTTAGTAATTTTATTTGTTCTAATTAGTGGTACATGACAGTAGAATGTATTTGTAAGTCTTAGTTCTGTCCTTCAACAGTTTTCACTGAGACTGTTAATCTCTGAAGTGGTCTCTAGGTCTCTGCTCTCTTGTTTCTCTAATTAATACTAATCATTGTTGCCAGAATAATCTTCCCAAAATACCAGTCTCATCAGGCTACTACTCTCGTCAAATACTAAAAAGGTTTCCCAACCCTACAGAAAAGAGTTTGCTGCCTTAAAATCCAAGGTCTGTCACATCTAACCTTAACCTCTTTCCGGTTCCATATCCTTAGAGGTCTCTTCCCAACATGAATCAGTGCCAGTGCCACCCTCTGAGAACATTTAGCACCCTGATTCCTCCAGGTTAGTTTTTTTTTGTTGTTGTTTCTTAAATCTCTTTCAACCTATACAACACTACGTTGGCAATGACATCAATCAACAAGAACCTTCTTGGTTCTTGCCTCAGTTCAGTGGCCACCTCTTTGAAATGATCCCAAGGATATCTGGATTATCAATAATTCTCTTCTATGCATTCACTTTAACTTGTTCCATCTATTACATTGATCTAATTCTGCCTTTTATTATGATTATTTACACACATCCCAGATTTGCAAAATGACTTTCCTTTATACACTCTGATCTTTCACAATCTGGCAAAATTTTTTGCACATGACTGTGGTGCAAAAAATTATTCTTCAAAGTTATCAGGGTTAATAAAGGTAATGTTTTAAGATTGTTATTAAAATAGGCACACAAATATATTTCACATAGAAATGAAAATGAATGAAACTACAATAATTTTTCCTTTTAGTATCCTTCAGTATTTTGGGGTCATTTGATCTGCTGTGAAGATAATGGTAAGATAAACTAGGTAAATTTGAATTTCTAGGGCAAAGACCACCAATGTAATTATACCTAATTGAACTCTTTGAATGAAATCATACGGGGTTTATTAATTCTGTTTGTATAGCATTTAAAAATTTGCAGATATTTTCACAGTTCTAATGTTATTATGTCATTTGTGAGACAATATACATCTCTTCTTATCCATCTTTTGTGGGTTCAGAAAGACTAAGATATATGACAGAATAAATAAGAAGCAGAATTGGGAATTGAGCTGAATTTTCATTACTTTAATTCTAAGCTACAGGTACTGTTCCTTACCCTTACTACAGTTTAGTTTTGTTGGATCCTCAGTGTACCTATGATCCTTGTTCTCTAACTGAGTATTGGAGTTTATGGGAACTTTACAGAAGTCCTTAACAGACTTGCTATTCAATGGGATCCCTACGGAATTTTTTTGGAAACATTTGAGAATTAAAGAGGTATTGTTAATAATTATCAGAGAAGGGATATGGAAACTATGGGGGGAGGGCAAACCAGAATGCACAATTTATCTAAAAGTCTTAAAAATTGAGACAACCATATTTATTGTCCTATAAAACCAATGCATAGAAAGTGATCTATGATTTTTAAATTTTTCAATATCTGTTAGTTTCTATTGAAAAAGACAATTTTATAACAATGATTATTTTCTAAATCCAAATTTACTTAAAGATATCAATAAATATCTAATATGAAATACACTATAAAAATCATTATGTGCAAACTTTGGAAAAACCATGCCACCTCCCAAAATAAGTAAAAATAAAAATAACTACATGAGTTATCATTCTGAGAATGACAAAAATGTAGGCATTGCTATGAACTGAAAGTTTGTATTTACCCCAAAATTTATATGAAATTTAACTCCCAATGTGATGGTTATAGGAGGTAGGTTGTTTGGGAGGTAACTCAGCCACGAGGGTGGGAGCCTCATGAACTGGGTTAGCACCTTTGTACTAGGTAGCCCACGAGCTCTCCAGCTCTTGCTTCTCTACTGAGGGTACATGACTGCCAGTGGGCCTTCAGTGGACACAGGATCCACCGAACCTTGATCTTGGTCTTCCTAGACTACAGGACCAAGAAATAAATGTTTGTCGTTCAAGTCATTATTCTGTTGTAATTTGTTGTAGCAGTACAAACCTAGGCATTTTCAGTTTTGTACTTAAAGTGGCAAATGGTTACATAGTTGAAATCAGACAATATGTTAAAAGCATCCTTGAATCTTTGGCATTTCCAAAATTTCTCTTATGTGTGCTTTTGCAAATTAATTTTTATTTTATTTTCTCTAATTAAGAACTTCTGAAACACCATGCAGTGAAGCCACAGTCTACAAATTGATTTACAAATAGCAACAAATAACTTTGGCTTTTAGAGTTTAATTATTTAAAGGAATTTTGCTTTTTAAGGCTTAAAGTTCAACCTTATAATCCCTTGGTAAAATCTAAATCACTTAATATCTAACATAAGCTGAATATCTGTAAGCAGAATCATTCATCTATTATGAAATATATTAGCTATAGGTCAATCATTCTTTCTGGACAATCACTGAAAATTTTAATATTTTTAATTCAATAAAAATTTTGGTTTGCTAGCTTATGCAACTTACTGAAATTTGTTTATCCAAAATGATAAAATATTAACAAAGAACTTTGTAACACATCCTGGTTAGGGAACATTTAAAACATTCTTCCAACGAGAAATCAGGGAGTTCGAATCTCTTTGTTAGCAAGTAGTTGGTCACCAGGCCAAAAAACATATACTGATGGCAGAAATGCCATGCATAAAAGGTCAGGAATGTTTTTATTCTTAGGTAAATCAAGTTTTCTTGAATTACCTTGGCATCAGTTTGGAAAAGTAACACCAAAAGTGTACGTCAAATTCTCTCAAAATATTTTGTTATGCTCAGCAATTAAAGGCTCTCCTTTTCTGACTTTAAGAGACTGGGGAGAATTTTGATAATAATTTATATAACTCTAGTGTCTTTACACCTAAGCCTCACCTTTTTCGATGACCTCACATTGTGCAAATCTGCTCTTTGGCACTGACTTGATACCACTGGAAAAAAATTGGCATCAGAGTTGACAATAATTCTTCCTAAGAAAAAGTATCCTGAATCCTTTGCAACATACACTGGCCTGCTGATTAAACTAAATGCCAAAGTGACATCAGGATATGAATCTTATCCTCGGGCTATAAATCGGTGTGCAATCTTTTTGTATTATTTTAAGGATATTTTTTAAGAATCTAAATATTTTAAGACTGTGAAAGGGTATTATAATATAATTTCATAATGTCTACAATGTGGCAATTGTATAGTTTTCATTTTTGGAAAAGAATATTAATATTTGATTAAACCATATTTTAGATCAATTCCTAAACTCCTTCGGTTTTTAAAACAATATTTAATAAACACGATTAAAATATCTCAAATGCTAATAATTGTGCTTTCCATTAGTGTTATGCATGGTTAATGAAGGGTTCATATAAGCTAAAAATCATTGCGAACAATTATTAAGACTTGTTTCCACAGCCAATGAACACGGCAACCTGACTGATGGGATTTGAGTGGCTTCTGGAGTGAAATTTAGGCTTTTTGATTGGAAGACAGAGAATTTATTATACTAATCTACTATATCTATAAAAAAGCACAGAAGCCCACAGCACATATTCCTTCCTAGGAACTAAATTTCAAATAATCATAGCAATTTTTTAGAGGTTCTTACAAATCATGAGTAAAAATGCTATTCAAAAGATACTTCCCACCATCCTCCCCACCATTTGCCATTTCCCTATTCACATTCCCAGTTACCTACAAAGAACTAAGGTCCAAAACTTTTAAATGTAAAATTCCAGAAATAAACAATTTACAAATTTTAAATTGCTTGCTATTCTGAAGGTTACTTGAACACAAGTATTGCAGTAAGACATGAGTTGATCTGATAACCAAGATGCCTACTGATAACTACTGAGTGGGTAGCATATACAACATGGATATATACACTATATAGGACTAGGATGAACAAAACAACATAACATTCAATGAAGCACCAGAAGGCATGATGCAATCAATAGACATAGTTAAACATGAGATGTAAAAGGCTACTGCTTCTGGTGTAATACAGCTCTTTCATAAATAGAAGAGTCACTCTAAAATAACAATTAAAAGTTCACTGTAGTTAATACATTAAACCAGTAACATAATTGTTTATTATCACCATCAACTATGCACCACATACAGCTGTATTCTGTACTTTTGTACAACTGGCAGTACAATAGGTTGTTTACACCTGCATCACAACAAACATGTAAACAATGTTTTATGCTACATCATAACAGCCATGACATCAATAGGCAACAGATGTTTTCAGCTCCATTATGATCTTATAAAACCACCATCCTATATGCAGTCCATCATGGACCACAATTTCATTATGTGGCTTATGAGTATAATTCTAAATATGCACAGAACTAAAGGAGAAATACAGAGGCATTCCAAATGGGAGATTTGAAATATTACTCTCAGTAACTCCAGATAAGCAGATACAAATTCAATAATATAGATGTGAACAGAATCATGAGTGCATGATCTAATCATTACACATACACATCTACTAGCACCCCGTCACATATTTATATTATATGTATAATACTGTGACATATTATTATAAAAATGCAGTTTTTCTACAATAGCTAAAACTTTATCATGATATATCATGTCTTCGGCCACAAGTTTCAATAAATTTCAAAGGCTTAAAAGTCTGATGTTTTACAATTATTATGCAATTAACAGTAAAAAAATGTTAACTTAAGAAATCCCATAATATTTGAAATTAAATAATGAATGTCTTGATGCACAATTTTAAACAATCATAATGAAACTTAGAAGATAGTTTAGACTGAATGTTTATGAAACTACAAAATATCAAGATATAGGATATAACCTTTTCTGTGCTTAAAGGGAAATATGCAGTGTTAAATGCATATTTTAGAAACAAAGAAGACTGGAAAATCAATGTCTAGAAGTCCATCATAAATTTAAAAAATTAGCAACCCAATTAAATAATAGGTAATTATATATTTTTATATATTATATGTATAATTACATATATATTTCACTAAAGAAAATAAACAGGTTGCAAATAAGCATATGAAAATTTGTTCAGTATCATATATTGTTAGGAAACTGTAAATTCACATAAGATAGCACTACACCTACTATAATGGCTAAAATCCAAAATACTGATAACAGTAAACACTGATAAGGATTTTGAATTTTCATTCATTACTGGTGGGATTGAAAAATGATACAACCTCTGTAGAAGACAAACAATCTAGCAATCACGTTCTTATATATTCATCTAGGGAAGTTGAAGGTTTACGTCTGCACACAGGCACACATATGTTTATAGCAGCTTTATTTATAATTTCTAAAACTTAGAAGCAATCAAGATGTCCTTCAGTTAGTGAACAGATAAACCAAGTGTTTTATATCTAAATAATGGGACATTATTCAGAAGAAAGAGAGAGACCAAGGGAAAAAGGAAGAACAGAAAAGAAATAATATGACATGAAAAGACATGGAAGAAACGTAAAGGCATATTGTAACTAAAAGAAGTCAATCTGAAAAGGCCACATACTGTATGATTCAAACTATCAACATTTCACAAAAGCTGAACCTATTGGTTTCCAGGGGTTGGGAAGAAAAGGGAATAAAGGGAATTTTTAGAGTAAAAAAACTAATATGTATGATACTATAATGGTGGATATGTGACATTATGTATTTTGCAGAACTCAGAACTATATAAGATAAAGAGTGGATCCTATATACACTGCAAACTTCAGTTAATAGTAATGTATTAATACTGGTTCATCAATTGTAACAAATGTGCTACATGGATGCAAGATGCTGACAAGGGAAAGTGACCAGAGGGAGTCAGGAAGGAAGTATATTGGAACTTTGTACTTCTGCTATTTTTTTTAACAGAGCTGAAAGTGCTCTAAAAATAAAATTCCATTATATATATATATTTTTTAATGTGTAGTCATATCTTTAAAAGACACAATAAAGAAAAATTAACAAAATGGGTGATTCTTTTTGAAAAAAGGAATTGGTATAATTTTATCAATATTGACCTTCTAAAATTAACAGGCAAAAATAGCCAATATCAGAAGGGAGAAAATAAATATCACTACAGAATGTGAATACATTAAAATATAAGGATATTATAACATTTTTATGAAAGTGAATTTAATATTTTTGGTGAATTGAAAACATTCTTGAAAAATCTTTGGTAAAAGTAGTAGAAAACCCAAATAATTTCGCATCTAATTACAGAAATTGAATTAGAAATTTTTCCACAAAGAAATGTTGAGTCCTAGTTTATTTTACCAATGAATTATTTCAAAATTTAAGACTGAAACATTATCAATGTTATACAAACTCTGACAATTATTTTCACTTTTAAAATAAATATGATTCACTGAAATAAAGGAAAATATAACAGGATTATCTTAATTTATACAGAAAAAGTTAGAAAATTTTCAAAATTCATTCAGAGTGAAAACCCTTGTCAAATTAGGAATAGATGGGAATTTCCTTAATCTGATAGAGTCACCAGGAGCATTGGTGCACCCTGTAATCCCAGTAACTTGGGAGGCTGAGGCAGGAGGATCTCAAGTTTGAGACCAGTCTCAGCAATTTAGTGAGCTCCTAAGCAATTTTGCGAGACCCTGTCTCAAAAAAAAAATTAATAATAACAATAAATAAAAAGGACTGAAGTTGAATCTTGGTGGTAATGCACTGGGTTCAATCCTCAATATCCTCTCCCCCCACCAAATCTGATATAGTAGCTACAGAAACCCATGGGAACATACCTAATTAAAGACTATAGAAAGCTTCTCCCTCAGATGGGGGATGAGAAAGATATGCCCATTATATTCACATCTATTCGACACTCTACTAAAAGTCCTAGACAGTACAATAAGTCAAGGATAATAAAAGAAAAAGGACTGGGAAAGAAACAAATATACTATTATTTATGAATAAACATGGTTGTACATATAGAAAATTTAAGGGAATCTATAGTCTACAAGAATGAGTACACAAACTTAATACTGTTGTTGGATTCAGAGTCAACATATGGCAGGGCATATTGGTGCACAGCTGTAATCTCAGGGATTTGGGAGGCTGAGGCAGGAGGATCACAAGTTTGAGGTCACCCTCAGCAATTTAGCAAGACCTTGTCTCAAGATAAAATAAGAAAAAGCTAGGGGGTGTGGTTCAGTTTTAGAACACTTCTGGGTTAAATTCCCAGTACCACAAAAATACATACATACATACATGCATATTTGCATACAAACATACAATTGTATGAAATAGTAACTGAGAGTAAGAGAGAGAGAGATGCTGGTAATGTTCCATTCCTCAGTCTGGATGGTCTGTTGTGTGAAAATCTATACCTATTATTCTTCTGAACAGTGCATTTTTTTGAATATGTTAAATTTCATAAAGATTTACTGCATTTTTTAAAACTGGTTTTTAAAAATTTTTTAAGATGTTGAGAGACCTTTATTTTACTCATTTATTTATATGTGGTGCTGAGAATCGAACCCTGGCCTCACCACTGAGTCACAACCACAGCACTTGTGGGTTTTTTTTTTTTTTAATGGGTACACAGTATTGGTTTTACAACATGAAAAAGTTATACAGAGACTGGTTGAACAAACAGGTGAATGTACTTATCACTACTGCACAGTACACTTAAAATCTGTAACATGCACTTTACCACAACTAAATTTTAATTTTTAAAAAAGGCTATAGAAAGATAAATACCATTAAGAAACAAATACTGAAAATAGGTGAATCTAAAATAGAGAAAAACATCCAAGTGAGAAAACTATAGCCCTCTTACAGAAACAGGACCTCCCTCCACACTGAGCAAAACTGACGACCACACTGGAACAATGTTCTCAGAAATCACAACCCCTCAGCTGAAAAGCACTATCCATCATAAGATATACCACTTATTTAATAATAGCCTTTGCATGAGCATTTATGTCACCTGTAGATGTGCCTCACTGTGAAGTGTGCCTTCCCACTGAGAAAATGTGAGATAGCTATGGGTGAAGCAAGATGATCTGGTTTGCCTGTTTCTTGGAATGTAAAACCAATGATTCTAGGTAGAATTAGCCATCCCTTTTTCTTAAGGGCTCTTGACCACAAAAATACTTGTCATTATATCAGAACCCAAAGAACACCAGCCCAGGGAGTAAAATTCATTCTAGAACTGATTTATTTATATATTGACTAAAATAAACATGAATATAACTCTTAAGGAGGCCAAATCTCAAGAATAAAAGCAGGTAAGAGTAACGTTCATCCCTAAAAATGTCAGGGTTTACCAAGGCAACAGTTTTACATCAATCTGAGGTGGAAACCTCTGCCATCCATCCGTATTGGCTCTACTAGATAATTCTCCAGGAGGAACACACGTACATATGTGTCATGAAGGAAAACTGACTGCTTCTCAGTCAAGGTGATGGTTGCATACTTCTTGTCTGAAAGGACAGTCCAAGTTTCAGTGGATTTGATCAAAGTTTGTTTATCCTGACCAAAGGGCCTCCACCAACTTGCAAGATGCTCTGGAACTCTTTGGACAGATTTAACCCTTTAAGGCGCATGGCTTAGGGACTGGATGCATGCTGAATTTTAGATCCAAATGCTTTGTGATGGAGCACAACATTATACCACTGTAACCATTCACTGGGCCTGAGCATGTGTTGCTTTTATAAATACATTGCCATCTTTGCCAGCATTAATGGTGATGCCTGGATGTCAGATCCTCTTGATTGAGATTATCAGTGTCATGACACATCCGATTCCACTGGTGAAGAAACAAAAGCTGGAGAATGGAGGGCAGTGCATGTGATATTGAAGGTACAAATCATCTCTCCTCCACAGGTGAACATGGTTATGTTTCTAAGGAAATTTTAAAATATTTTCAATGAAATAATAGTTGGGACATCTGCAGGGGTCTCTCTTCAGAGAAATATTTAAGCACAAAGAAGAGGAGGGCTTTGGAACTTCAGTCACAGCCATATATTCCATATACTCTTGCCAGACGTATTAGGATACATTATGGTACTTTTCTGTCTTCAGAGTTGGTAACTGCAACCTTTCAGATTTACATGAAATAAGTTGATGCTTTTAAAAGGTTGCATACAGAAGTGGCACTTTAAATTTTCAATTATTTCAAATATATAATATATACTTATTTAAACATATGTGTCTTGAAAGCAGACCTCAATGTTTCTTCATATGAAAACAAAAGAAACAAATGGAGTTTTTTTTAGCTGTTGTTGTTCTGGTTTTTTGGAATGGTAATGATTCTGAATATTTCTGATTAACAAAGAAAACGGTCTGCTATTTTGGTGTCTGTGATTACATTACAGTACAATGGAGAAAAGTCACTAATGGGTACCTCTGAGGTCACGACTGAGACTGTAGCATTTGAATTTGTTTATTAATGAGCCCAGGACAGGGCTGTGCTTCTAGGATGTCAAGCTTTGTTAACAGAATAAAATTTGAAGTACTGTTAAAACCTTAAACAGCAGACTAAGAATACCGTCCTAATGCATAGTCTCTGAAATAGATAACCCCCTTCCAAATGCTTGGGACATACTTGGAGGACAGAACTGAATCAGAGAAACTGCCATTCTTTCATCAATGGCAAGAGGAAAATGGGAAAATGGGACACTCAAGATGCTGAAAAGAACTGCTGCAAATATATGTGCACTTTTGGTCACTGCTTTTTGATGAAGAAAATATTGTGCATAATAACTCAAGAATGTATTTAACATAAATTATATTTGCATGAATTATGTTTATTCATATGGTCAGATACATAATGGCTTGCTTGATAAATGGCTGATTAGTCTTATAATCAGCCCAAGAGGGACCTGCTTCAAAAACTCTCTCTTGGGGGCATCTGACTTTCTAGATATTTTCCATTTGCCTTTAAACAGTGAAATGGTGCCACATTTAGGCACCCCCAAACAGCTTAATCTCAGCTTCCAGTTTGAAATTGGGCATTGCTTCCTCTGGCTGAAATATCTACAGAGATTTGACAAATGGCTCACAACAAACTCCATACTTCCAAAAGGCACAAGTGGTCAATGAAAAACCACTACATGGAAAGGTGAAGAGTCATAAAGAGAAAGCATCTCCAAGGGTACCAGCATTCTTTGCCTTAATAATAGGAGGAAAGTGAGATAATTATGATGAGGATAAAGATTTACTGCTCATACCAGCTTTTCTTCTTTTATACCAGGAGCACTTAACCACTGAGCCATATGCCCACCCCTTTTTATTTTGAGACAGAATCTCACTAAGTTGCTTAGCACCTCATTAAATTGCTGAGTCTGGTCTCCAACTTGTGATCCTCCTGTCACAGCCTCCTGAGTCACTGGGATTATAGGCATGAGCCACTGCACCCAGCTCATATTAGCATTTTTAATCAGTGTTTCAGGATGATGAGACTACTGCTTCTACCTGAGACTTGGCATGACATGCTCAGATATGGAACCTTCCTTGAGTAGTAAGGGGGAAATGTTGAAATATTTCCTTATTATTAGGTAGCCTTAGTCTGCTGAAACTAACCTAATGTTCTAGTCCGTGCTTTGCCCCAATAACATCCCCACTTCTCCTTCTTCAAATTGACTTAGAATGTCACATCTTGGGAGAAGTTTCCCCTGTATGAGTGCCACCCTGATCTCCCAGTCTGGTATGCCCCCTCTTCTACAGGCTCCACCCACTAGTACTCTCTTCCATCATCCATTCTGCTGTATCTTAACCAGTAGGCCGTGTGTCAAGCTTTCCTGCTTTCTTAGCTCCTCATGATGTAATCACTTGGGATGAAAACTATGAACTGTTTCTTTTCCTGTGACGTTAAAATATTTGCTCCCTATTTGATGTTCGACTAATAGTAAATAAAAAATATTAAGCCCTTAAGAAACAATCTGCTTCTATTATATACCAACACAACTATCTCCACTGTTGATGACACTTAAATTTGGGTACCTATTAGCCTTCGTTTTAACCATTATCATAAACTCCTTTAGGAAAAAAAATAAATTGGGCTGGGAAAATCAGTAAAGAGTATGCTACATGTTTTTTTTAAACTCATATAATCCTATTTTCAGTACTTTCAGGTAGAAAGTTATGAGATCAATATTGTTTCTGAGCTGAGTGTTTAGTACTATTGCTACTGATAATATGGTGAAAATGGTTTGTGGGTTCTAGAAAATAGAAAAATTAATATAGATATGTAGTGGTTAATCACAACATTTGAAGTTAATACAGTAAAGCCTGCAGCAAAGGAGTATAATAATTAAGATAGAGAAAATAGCATAGAATTTTCACCTTTCTTTCAGTTACTAGGCAGGAATGACCAATTAGGTCAGGTATTATATTAATTAATTTTATGAATCATAACGGTGATTTTTTTCCTTATTAAAACCATCTCTTCATGATGTAAGTTCATTATGTTATAAAAAACATGCACTTTCTCCTTGCAAAGGTGAATAGAGTCTTACAGGTTGAAGTAAGGGCTTTGAAGCTACTGCTTTCGTAAGAGGTATAAGATGTACCGTGTCTTATACTTCTTGATTTTGACTTTTTCTTTCTCTGCTGGCAGTTTGCAACCCTGAGAAAATATCTTTAAAGAATACAGAAAAAATATCCAGGTATATACACTGAAGATTTAATTCTACCTACTGATATTTTAAAACTTGGTAAAAGCTCAGTTAAATCTTAGGACTTTTAACAGGAGCTGTGCTCAAATAGGAGGTGTCAACCAACTATATCATTTATTTCAACATGAGCATATTCTTATGAATATAGACTTGGCATAAATACCTGCCACCTTCCAGAAGCCTTTAGCAAAACATTAGAAACAAAGTTTTACTCTCCAATGCTGGTATTTTAAACAGTCCCACGATTAGAATTTGGCTCTCACTTCCTACTTTCTTTTTCTGCAAACTTCTTTTTTATTTAACTTCCCTTTCCCATTTGCTTTTATGAATATGTTATATAACAACATAAGTGCTCCAAAGTGAGAATGTGCAACACAGTCAGTATCTTTCCTTGATCAACAGTAACCATTCTGCCATCCATTTGCAAAGCTTGACTGAAACAAAGCACTGTGATCAGGCAGCTGTCAAAATGTATAATGCCACTAATTGTGATTGACAGGCTAATTAAATAGGGGAATAGGGTGAGGATGAGGTGGGTAGCCCAATGAAGATTATTTGCCTAAACTGAACCTCCTATTAACCCCATAGGACAATTCAAAAATTTAGTAGGTGGATTTGGAATTTTTTAAAGAGTTTACATTCTATATACTTTACTATATAGATAAATTATAGGGAAATTATTTAAATACTATTGTCAAATTGATTACTAGAGAGTACATGCTAATATAAATGATTAAAACCGGCCACACTGATAGCTAACAATAAACTAATAGTTATTTGTTTCTTTGAAATTATGTTTGTTTGTTCCTTCAGCTTTTGAAACTGTATTATAAACTAGGTCCTTGTGACTACACAACATCAACGCTTTCTAAATAGACATGGGAATTTCCTTATATAATCATAAGACCTTACTAATATTTAAAGACCTGACCTGCCAATTCCTAATGGCTCAATCGACTGATAAATATTCATATAGTGTCTACACATTTTTAGTCTCATATATAAATAAAATGAAAGGCAGTGCCTATTTGCAATTTAAATTATTACTTCACTAAATCCAGCACATTAGATTACTAGTTACATTCTTTATAGAAACTGTGATAATCTAACAATCTTTCCCCAAAATGTGTTACAATGACCATGATACTCTACAAAATGGAGAGTTGGGGCTACATATATTTGGGAAATACTTCATAAATGAAGTTTCAAAATGCAATAATATGGTTTTTCTAGAGACATACAGATAGTTTATAAATATGAAAACTAACTTCTTTAGTAGTCAATAAAATGTATATTAAAATAATGGTAAGACACAATTTTATCTGGTCATATTAGGGAAAATGAAAAAAAGATAATCTTCAGTGTTCACAAAGCAGAGAAACAGGCATGACCACATACAGGATAGACACACTTGACTGTTATAGAAATTGGTATCAATTTTATGACTGAGAGTATTTATCAAATAATATATGTACATTTTGATTCAGCAATTTTTGATACGTTCAACCTAAAAACATTAGAGATATGAATCTATAACATACACAAATTTGGAATTGTTTCTGGGCTCTATTAAAACTATGTGATGGGATAAGATAATCTTTTTTGTGCTTTTTTTTCATGGTGGAAGTTTTTTAAAAAGTACACGAGAAATTCTTGTAATATTTGACATTGTTTAAACTGTATAGTATACTCTAAAAAGACTTATTTTAAAACTGGAAATAAAAAACCAAAGCAGAAGCAATTCAACTCTATGATTTACAACTGCCAATACTTTGAACTGTACAGAATTTACTGATAGTGCCCAAGGAACTGGATGAAGACAGGTATTTATAACCAAGTGGGGGGAAAAAAAACTAAAGACAATGAAAGCAAAGGATAGTTCAGACAACCCTTAAATGTTTTATCATTCAGTTCACAAAGATGAACTCGGTGCCTCAATTTGCTGCATCGAAAGATGAGAGCTAACTCATTATTTGAAGAAACCACTTGAGGTGAATGGACATTCACAGAAATATCAAACTGATGTCAAAAGATGCCAATTTTTAACATAATAGAATGCTGCATTACTTTCATCTTCTTAGATGTTACTTGTAATTTTATTATTGTAATATTCATTGTTCTAAAACAATATATTCTTAAATGCAGAATTCTTAATCGTCTTAAAGGGACAAGTTAAAAGTAGTTCAAAGCATTACCATTACCTGAAAGTAAATGTAGAGAAGTAGTCTAATCAGGAAGGAGGGCAATATTTGCAGATTTTGATTAAAATAGATCAGTAAAGAAAATAAGGCATGATAGGTTTGACATGATACCGACAGGAACCCAGGAGGGAGCTATAAATTAAGAAGAGTCATTTGTATGTGCTTAATAAAAGGTAAGAGAAATGGTATGTTTGTGGGAACTGAACTCTTATTTCCTATGATACACATTTCATTTAAAATCAAATTAAAGAATATAAGATTATTTTAGTAATAGAGATAAGCTCAACATCAACTCAAAGTAATAAAGTAAAACTATAAGACTGATGAGAATAATATATATGACCATAAATTTTAGAATTGCATAAAGGCAATATCTAAATAATTTCTCCACCAAGAATGTCACAAAAAAGTAAAAGTTGCTATTTCATGTAATCACCACACTATAAATTCAAAAAGCATTTTATAAATACAGAGAAATGTTTTATCACCTAGCTTATCTGATTCAAATCTCTATGTATGCTTATATCTATATTTAAGAAATAACACCATAGTATATATTATTCTTATCTTCTCAATCATCCAGAATAGTATCTACTAGATACAGATGGATTTTTAAGTTTAAGTTCAAATACCTTAATATTATGACCAGTTTAACTCCACATCTTGTTCAACCACAAGAATGGGATCAAAATTGTAATGGTAGCACCCCATGTATGTATAAGATATAAAAATACATCCTATTGTCATATATATCTATAAACAACAAATTAAAAAACACCTTTAATATTAAAGTACACCACCTTCCTTAGTCGCACTACTCATATTTCCAATGCTCAGTAGCCATATCAAACTAGTGTTTCCCTCTGCTTGATGGAGCAGATAGAGAATATACCTGCCACTGTTGAGCATTCTACGGACAGGACTACAAAAATGCATGGGAAAGAACACATGGACTCCTAAGATGCTTGTTGGCTATGAAAGAAAAGCCTGTATTAGTAATAAAGAGGAAACCCTCAAAATAACTTCTGGGACCATGGTCCAGTGTTGAAAGTCTGGTCAGAAATGTTTTCCCTAAGATCCATACACAGTGAGGGAAAATATGTCTCCCCCAAATCAAACATGTTGGTGTAAAGGAATATTTTTAGGAAATTGTGATGTCTAGGAGGGAGGTGATAATTGGATTGCTTTGAGCATAAACAGTATTTTGAGAAAAGGTACTTGTTAATAGTAAATCAACTTTGGAAGTACAAGAGTACTGAAATAACAGTGAAGTTTTTTTGTTTGTTTGTTCCTTTGTTACTGAGATTTCTGAGTCTGTGAGTTTGGAAGAAAAAACCTTTAGTTGAATCATATTATTTTTTATTAAAAACAAACAAACAGACAAACAAAAAACAAAAAAAAAAATGATACCTTAGTTCTTTGTACAACTGGACATATCCTGCATGGCCAAGAAGAGACCACACACACCTGCTCTTTATCTGCTCCTCCCTAGGTGTTCATTCGTCATCTTCCTCCTCTGCCAAACACAAATGCCAGCCCTGATCATATTCTAGAATATGGTACAACAGATTAACAAATAGAATTCCATTGTGAAATATAGCATATTCTATTGACATAGGAGTTCAGAGCAAGAAGGGCCCTCAAAGGTCATAAATGGCTCTAATGGTTCCCTGCATATATCTGCATATGAGAAGCATCCGGTCTGTCTCAGTTGTATTCACCTTCCCTTGTGAACAGGCTTGCAAAGTTAATACAAGGCCCCTTAGGTAGCCTGCAGGCAGCCCAAGAAAATCTGCCTCAGTATAATCCTGTGAGGGGCTTTCTGGTCCTTGATCCATAGTTTGGAGAGCCAGGCTCAAGAAACAGTAGGCTACAAGGTTTGCTGCAGTGCGCATTAAAATGGCAAAGCTCTTCCAATATTTGGTCAAGATCATGGCTTTAAATTTTCAAGATAGCTTCACTTGTAGACAGAATTTCTTTGGGTTATATTTTTAATATTAGGGAAGGAATAAAACGTCACTCAACTTGTTTTTATAGGAATCAAAACTTCCTGAACAAGTGAATTAAATGAATAATAAGCAAAATCCGTGCTATAAAAAATGTTGTATAGATCTTTAAGATACAGCACACTTTGCTCTTTAGGTGGGATGTGGCACCAGGGCCCATGATGTGGCATTTTGTAACAGGGACATGTGTATCGTAGGTGACCATGAATATATATTGCTTATATTAGTACAATATTTTATTTAAAAAAGAGTTATTAACTTCTGGTTTAGTAGAATAGAATAAGCCCCACGTCGACCACCCTCTTCTCTGTTTTAGAAATAATAAAAAGTATACCAGTGCTGGGGACAAAAGAAAGAAAGGTGCCAGCAGAGGGCCAGAACATTCAAGAAACCAGGTAGAAAGTGAGATGAAAGGCCTAGATTGACAAACAAAGAGCGTGAAAAAGTGCAGCCTAAGATAGCAGTGGCAAGCTCCTATTTCCCACAGAACACCAAGGGCAAGCAAGGGTGGGCTGCGGTATGAGCATCAGAGGAATGAATTAAAATCCGCCACTGAGAACGGGCAGGCCAGCACTACACACTCTCCCCCATGCCCTCTCCAGAAATAGCCCATGCTTCCTCACAGAAATGGTTTTTGCCTCCAGGATAAAGTGTGAGAAGTGCATTATTAGTTTAAGAAAACAAACCATCTGTCAGGAGAAAGCACTCAACACAGGTGGGGGGAAATGCAAAAGATCAGGAGAGAAGAGTTTAACTCCCAGCCTCAACTGTAAATATGTGTGCTGTTGCCACACTCTAGTGACACTGTTGGAGCAGTGGTGGTAGCTGGGTCTGCTCAGTCCTAACTGGGGACCTGAACATGAAGCCTGTCAACACATTCCCATTTAAGGGAGACATTCACTGTTGATAGAAATCTACACGATTTTGCAGAGTATTTACTCTAACTACTAATCCGATCAATAATCCCAGTCTTCATCCTTTCGTTGAACTAACAACCAAAGGGAAAAAAAAAAAAGATATTTTACAGAAAATCAACTGCATCAAAAAGGATGGGGAAAAAAAAAAAAAAAAACCCTAACAGTGTAACAAGTGGCAAAATATAAAGCACATAATGTAGAAAATAGAAGAAAGCATTAAGAACCATTTAATTTGAATCTTCAAAATGATTTTAGTGTCTCCATAAAATAAAAATAGCCAGGTAGCTGTTATTTGTGTGTTTAACAGTTGCATTTAGTAAAGAATTGATCAATAAAAAAAATTGTCTATTATTTGAGTAATAATGATAAGCACTACAAGGACTGAAAAATAACTAAATTAGCAAAAAATGGTTGTAGTGAAAAATTACTAAATTCCTAATCTTTCTATAGCAGGGAGTTGCCATATTCTTCTATCTGCAGTCAAAAAATCAAGAAATAGAAGCAGTATATTTCATATACTAAAAAGTGAAGGACTTCAGCAGAAACAAGAGTTTAGGGTGGGGGAAGGCAATGCATGAATATGATTTATTTTTAAGAGTTTGTATGTGGAGATGGCCAACATGCCCTATTTAAGAAACACCATCAAGACTCCTTTACGTTTATGAACTGGCAAATCAGCCAGGGCACACTAAACCTGCTTGAATATCTTTCTAAAGACAAACATAAAACAGAAGCCAACACTTATTTATTGTTTAATACTCCCAGGAAAGCAATGCTTTCAAATACCAAAGAGAATCGTTTTGAGGAAAATATGAACTCAAGTTTCTTTAGCACAGCCAAGTATCTCATTTTCCATTTTCAAGAGACTTAAGAAGGAACAGATTATAAAAGGTGTCTTCCTTTGGCCTGGGGGAGAAGAGCCATGCCTAACTGTTTTGAACATCTTACATATACCTTTTAAACACTGTTGGTGGCAAAATTTCATTTCTTTAAAGTAATTTTTAAGAAATTTAATTTAATAATCAGGCCTAGACTAAAACTTAATGAGCTTAAAATAAATATTAAAGGTTCTTCAAAATGAAGATGAGCATCTCAAGCACTAAAAAGGATGGTTTTCATTCTCTCACATTTACCACATTAACAGCAATTTGAGCTCTGAAAGACTACTGCATAAGTAGTAAGAGAGTTCTCCTCTTCTGTACAGGTTTAGGACATACTCCACATTTTTACCCATCTATTCCTTTCCTCGACGTATTTCATTCACACATTCTTGGAAATACTAACAATAGGAACAATATAAACCAAATTACAATAGTCACAATTTTCCAAATTTTGAGAATTACAAAGTTTCTATGCACCTAAATTCAATCAATTCAGAGTTTAGGTTGGAATTTAATAAGAATAATGAGCCAGGTGCAATGACACACACTTGTAATCCCAGCAGCTCAGGAGGCTGAGACAGGAGGATCTTCATAGCAATGGTGAGGTGCTAAGCAATTAAGTGATATCCTTCTCTAAATAAAATACAAAACAGAGTTGGGGATGTGACTTAGTAGTTGAGTTCCCCTTACTTCAATCACTGGTATCCCCACACACCCAAAAAGAATAATGAAACATCTAAAATTTTAAAATAGATTAAGTTATGAGTACCTACTAAACTGAGCTTTAAACAGAAATGGTTAATCAGGTTTTACTAATGTTAGTACCAGTGGTGCTTTGTTAGTAAAACTGCCTTTACTGGCACGAAGTAAAGGCAGTAAAATGTACTAGTATGTGCATTTAATAAGTGCATTACACTTGCAAGAAATCTTGTGATAGTTTAAGAGAAATTGTATGCAGTAAGCAATGTGATTGAAAGATATTTAAGCATTAGATGAAAAAGCAATACTACCACCTACTTTCTGGTACCTTGACATCCTGATATTTTTCAACTAACTGTATTGAGAGAAGTCATCCCCCAAAACTCTAGGTTAAGGTGAAATGTACCCAAATAATGGTACTTATCACCATTTCAGAAATAAGAAATAGAAATAATTTAAGTTAATATAATATTAAGAAGTCCTTTATCTTAAACATGAATTAATTTTAAACTATTAAACAAAATGAAAGAAATGGTTAAGCAGTAACACTATCACAAGTCAATATTAAATGCATTATAAAATGCAAATATTGTTAAAATATATGTGCATATTTAAAGCAGAAATTAAAGTCATCAAGTATCCCATAAAGTGTCATTTAATTTAACAAATGATAATAAGGTATTTATAGATAGAATCTTAATAGAAGAGTAAACACCACTAAAAATATTTCCAATAACTCACACTAGAGTAAATCTTTTTATCCTCTCTATATCCCACAAATAATCTTTTTACTCCCTAAATACTTATAGGACATATTAGAGACTAAGTGATATAAAGCTGTTTTTTAACTTTGTGCTATTAAGTAGGCTTCTTTAGTTCAATTATTGTTTCTATCTGTTATTTATGGGTTACTGGTTAAAAAATTTAGTTAGGCTATAGTTAGTTGCTACTGAAGTCATTTAATTTTAAATGGAATTTACTCAAAACAGTTGGTTTGGGTACTTTTGTCATGCAACACACATACACATAGAAGTCAAATAAATATTTAAAATCTATGCCAAACATTGTCGCAGAGCATAAAGTTGTGTTTTTCTCAGATTTTAATTATTACGTTAAATATAATAGCAGGTCATAAGGTACTTAACTATATCTTTAAATCAGAAGTGCATTTATAGTACATTAAAACATACACCCCCCCACATGCAAACATTTTAAAATAACAGATTAGAATGATTATTTTTCAATAGATGTGCTTTAAAAGTGTTTTCTTAAACTTCAGTTGGAATATACATTAACTGAGGATTGTGTTAAATTGCAGATCATAATACAATAGGTCCACAGTGGGGCCTGACATTCTGCATTTCTAATAAATTCTCTGGAGATTCAGGATGGTTCACAGATGACACTTTGTACAGAGAAGGTCAGGAAAAATGTTTCCTAATCTTGACTAATCATGAATCTCCTGGAGCACTTGGAAGAAATACAGATTTTCTGACCTAAAAATAATAAATCTGCAAGTTTCAGGTTAAGAGTCAGAAAAATATGGCCCAGATGGGTATCAAAGTTTGAGAAACACTGATTTAAAGACTGGAAAACTTAAAATAAACAAACCAACAAACACAATCCCCCCAACTCTGTCCATTCTTTTAAAAATATTTTTTAGTTGTAAATGGACACAATGCCTTTATTTTATTTATTTATTTATTTATTCATTCATTTTTATGAGGATTGAACACAGTGCCTCACATTTGGGCAAATACTCTACCACTGATCCACAACCCCAGCACCTTTGTCCATTCTTGCAAGTCTTATTATTATCAAAAATGTTTACATACTTGAAAACTTTTTCTTGGTCAGTAAGACAAAAATATACTATTAGATAATATATGGAACAAACAAACAAAATTTGAACATCACTTTACCTTTATGTCTTCACTCAAAACGAAACTTCCCTCCTGGTTCTATACACAGATGTGTATATTATGCATTATGAATGACAAAAGAAAAAATTCCATATAAGCAAAATTAAAGACAACTTTTTTTGTTAACTGACAATGAGTCAGACACTGCTAGAAATATTTATGTGCTTTTCTCATTATGTGACATGGGAAGAAAAGGCAATTTGCCCCCCTACCACCATATCAAGGAATCATATTCTAGCAAAGAAAACAGAAAAAGGTAGAGCAGCTTTCCATTTCATACAGATTGTATGGGAGCAAGATGAAAATATTTAGCCAGGACATGATTTGATGAATCCTACCACCTTGGGTGGAAGAGACAAAAAAAAAAAAAAAAAAAAAGGAAAAGGCTCAGAGGTCAAATAGGACTGGGCATATTTAGGGATAGTGAACATTTGATTATTTTTGAGAGTTGGTTAAAATTATGGGGTAACAAAATAAGAAAGGGAGATATTAGGAAAATCGCACAGATGAGGTTGGGATTGTGGCTCAGTGGTAGAGAGCTTGCCTAGCATGTGTGAGGCTCTGGGTTTGATCCTCAGCACCACATAAAAATAAAATAAAGATATTTTATTTTACCTTTATTTTATAACTAAAATAACTTCATTTTAAACTAAAACAAAATATTAAAAAAAGAAAAATTGCAAAGACATGAATGACAAATTAGTGTTTAGACTGTCAAACAGAAGAAAAGATTTAACAAGATTAAAGTGCTGGTTCAAGAGGATGAGGAAGTATAAAGTGATAAAGAAAATATAGTCAGTTTTGGTCAGAATTTCTTAAAATCATCATATTATTAAGATTATGTATTAGAGCATCACCTAGTAGTTGTCAAATCTGTACGCACATGTGTGTTTTATTGTGGGAGCTGAGAAATTCCTAGTTGACAGAAGGTGGAGGGCAGCAAAGTTAAGGTATTCCAGAAAATGAAGATCATTCTTTTAAGTGATGTTAGTGGTAAAACACATTCCACAATCAGAAGAATACCACAGGTGAATTGATGTGAAGACAACACTTTAGTGTCTGAGAGCTCTGAGTTTGTATCTTGGCTCAGTCTGATACTGAAGTGTGGCTCTAGAAAGGTTATTTTATTTTTAGTTATGCTGTTTCCTCAAGAGCAAAATTAGTTGTAAACAGGTGTGGTAAATATTACTATAAAGGTTTGCTGCACCTCAGAGCTGGCTTCTGCCAAGGTGACTACATTGTGACTTCTGTTCACAAAACCTGATTTATTTGATGCTTTGGCCAAAACCCTAACAAAGGGCAAAACAGAAAAACAATTCCATTCAGTTTTGAAAAGTTCAACAAATTTTCTTAGGAAGTAAATGGGGAAAAAGGAAAAGGAGCAACATTCTGGCAAGAATGTTAAATGAATTATTTTCAGTAAAAATTATGTAAGAACTACTTACTCAGAAGTCACAGAAATATATGTAGAGTAATATGTAAATTAACATATTTGGAGGGTGTTAAGTAAATCACCAATTTCTGAAATTCTTCTATTTGAGGTCCACTTTGCAAAACACAAATATTATCTGCTGTGAGCAGGCAACTCTTTTTCTAAGAGGCATAATTTACTGTTTCCAGTCATCAAATTAGAGAAATATATACTTTCAGGTCATTCCCTGGGAAAGGTGGACTAGTGCAGATTTACAGGTGAGAAAGTTTAGAATAAAGCCCAGCGGTTGGCTCTTGGCAATTACCTGGACACGGTACAATTAAAATGTGAACTGAGATGGTTGAAAAGGTAGCTGTGATATAGGTACCAGTACAGCGTATTGAATCCTCCTGTTATGTATGTATGTAATGCACCCATAAAAATATTTTTAAAATCCTATAATTTTTATATATGCATGCACATATGTGTAAATAGACAGGTTTATTACAAAATATATGTGGAAATGCAAAAAAAAAAAATAAAGAGGAGTGAGGTCCAGAAATGACAGATGTCTTACACAGAGTGATGAAGGAGGGCTGCTCCACCAAGGTCGCCAAGGGCAAGGTTCCTCTTTGTCTTTTGTTATTCATTTGTTTGTTTTGGGCTTTAAAAACTTTAAGTTCCAATTTTATGAGAAGAAAGAAGAGAATGGTTTCTGTTTAAAGATGTTACTTGGGGCTGGGGTTGTGGCTCAGTGGTAGAGCACTTGCCTAGCATGTGTGAGGGACTGGGTTTGATCCTCAGCACCATGTATAAATAAATAAATAAAGGTCCACTGACAACTAAAATAACATTAAAAAAAAAGATGCTACTTTGTCATATCATCATATCCCTACAGCTAATACTAAATATAGAATGTCTGAGAGTAGTTTCATTGGTTGGTTTATTGGGTTGCTCTTAAAAGTTAAAACTGACAATACAATGAAAAAGAGACTATCATAATATTTCTGCATACATTTCAGTCGGGTTACATGTTCTGCTTTCACTAAAAGGTTTTTATAAAAAGTGAAAACTTTTATTAATTACAAAAAATTAACCAATTACTTAAAAAGTTCAAACTCCTAATGTATCTAAACGTTTCATAAAATAATTAATGTTCTTCAGACTTATACAGATCCATCTTAACTGTGTGAGGGAAACTACACGCACATTGCAATTGTTATTAGAATTTTTTATTTTTTATTTTGGTGGTGCTGGGAATTGAACCCAGGGCCTTGTGCATGCAAGGCAAGCATACTACCAACTGAGCTACATGCTGTTATTAGAATCTTTCTGTGAAAGTAGTTTCTGAGTTTGAACTGTGTGTAGTTGTTCTTTTAGCTAATAACATCATCAAGTAAAACAAAGATGGAGAGAATAATGCTATCACATCTAGAACATTTAGCAACCATAAGCACACCTTCCCCCCTTTCACATGGTTTGTCATATAATTAGCAATTCCTAAAATTCAATATAGAGTTCAGAATTTGATATCACGTCACTGGGGAGAAGGGAAGTAGTAATCACAGGTATACACAGAATTAGTAAATAACATAAAGAGGAAGTAATCCAAGTTTCCTCATCAAATTCCTACCCAATTCAATGAACTGGTGTTCTGTTCCTTTTAGAGATGAATTACCTCCATCCATGCCTTGATCCATTGCCCTCTATTCTTTCTTGATTGTGATCTTGTTTCAACTCTTTCTTCTCTTCCCTATTGCATTTTAATCTTTTCATTTCCATTCTTGCATCCTCCCTAGACTTTCCTCAGTTTTATCTTCCTATCTATCCACAATCCATTATCTTTGCCTTTATTAGAATTTCCCCAAAAGACTAGTGTAGACTACTCATCATGTCTACAGAAACCCTTCTCAGTTACCACGTGAGTCCCTGGCACTGGGTATATTCTGATGAAAATACTGTTGCCAAACCTGATGACTTTCAGTCTTATTCTACAGTCTTAACAATACACTGTAGTCTAAGAGGATGCCAACCACTCTTAGCTTTGAAATAATCTCCTCCAGAGTGAATGTCAAGATATAGAGAGAAGAGAGGGATAAATAGGCAGAGGACAAAATGCTTCTTAGGGGAGTGAAAATACTCTCTATGGTACTACAGCGGTGGGTGCATGTAATTTCACCTTTGTTCAAAGCCATATAACACACAGCACCGAAGTGAACCCTAATGTAAACTATGGACTACGGGTGATGACAAGGGGTTGGCACATTCAACAGTGGCAACAAAGACACCACTCTGATGGGCATGTTGCTGATGGGAGAGGCTGCTTGGGAGTGAATGCGTAGGAAACCCCCATATCTTTATCTTGATTTGGCTGTGAACCTAAAACTGCTCTGAAAAAATAAAAAAGCTTAATTTAAAAAGGCTTAAAAGGCATTTGCAACTGTGCATGCATGCCTTCTGTTGTTCTTTGATTGCTGGCTCCTGCTTCTCTACTGTTCTAGAGAGTGCATAGTCTTTACTGGTTCTTTCTTCCCCTTTACAACCTCTTGTCTTCTGACTTCTCTGTGCCATCTTCCTTTTCACAATCTCCTTTAAAATTATGTGACTCTGGGCTGGGGAGATAGGCCGTGGGTTCAATCCCCAGAACCACAAAAAAGAAAAAAATAAAATTATGTGACTCTAGTCTCCTGAACATGATATGACTTAGAAAAATGCATCATCTTCCACTCAGCTCTGAGTGGAATATTTCACTTTTCAAACAAAACTTTTCGCCTTCAGCTTTCTACTGCTATAATCAAACCTCCTATTCTGCCTGAGTTCTAGATAAAACTAGGATCCCAATCAGCCAAATGTAAACAACCAGGTATACCATTCCAGGTATTTCAGTATCTTCTGTTTCTTCCTTAACTCTGTCTTTTTACTTCCTTACCCTATCCATCCCCTAGTTAAGAACATCATTATTGCTTGTTGATTTTTTTTTTTTTTTGACAACATTTCCTAATCTGGACACACAGACTCCATTATCTTTTCTCATTTCAATCATCTCTTACTATTCCCAAAGACATCTTTAAATAGGATGCTCTGGTTATTTTACATCTACTTCTTTGTTTGAAACTTTATAGAATATGTAAGGTCCTTATGAAAAGCATTCAAAACCTTAAATTTTGATATTAAATATTCGTATATTATATATACTAATATTTCTTTGTGAAATGTGATCTCAAATAATCCTCTCCCATCTACTTATCCCCAATTTCTGAGTAAAACTATTAAATCTGTATTTGTAGTTTACACAGAATTTTTCAGTCCTAAATTACAGATTTTTCATCTCCATAATCTAAATTTCTAAAATGCAGGATATTAATTATCATTATACTGAAAAGTTTGCTTAGTCTTGCAAGTTATACATAGATGTTCAATAAAAATGAGCTAAATGGGACTGAGTAACAGGGGAGTATGTAAGAAGAATTTCAAAAGTGTGAATTGAATAAGTTATACATATGCAAAATCCAAAGAAGGGTTAATCAGTGTGGACTGCATTGTTGAAAAGCAGTCTGTGGGACAGTAATTGAACTGTGCCTTGCATTACTAGTGGTTACAGAGGGATTTTAAAAGATGGAGTACACTGTGTTAAAAGAAATAGATCAGTCAGGATTCAATATTTTGTTTGTGAAATAATAGTGGCTAAGGCTGGGAAAAAAACAAAAACCCAGTATTTATTTATTTATTTTTATTGGAAGAGATGGTGATGACTGAAAGGCTTAAATTGTTCAAGATTTATTCTGCAGAAATTGAGCAACCACTGAAGACCATATACAGACCATATACCTTAAGAGAAAGAGGAACAAGAGGAGTCATCTATCCTGTGATGGTATCAATAACAAAACTAGGGGATGAAGTTGTGGCTCAGTGGTACAGTGCTTGCCTCATGTGTGTGAGGCACTGGATTCGATTCTTAGCATTGCATATAAATAAATGAATAAAATAAAGGTCCATCAACAACCAAAAAAAATTTAAAAATAATAAAACTGTAGGTGCTAATTAACAATGATAGAAATAATCATTCCAGATACTTTTAGGATTTATCTAGAACCACAATTTCTCAATAGAATTTTTAATCTTTGTACTCTTTTCTAAAGTAATCAATTCATAACAAGTATATGAATCTATTTTATAGGATAAAATTTGTATGCTATGGACTTAGTTTTTTTTTCTGGTCAATCCAAAAATCCCTCCTGGGCTTCACATACTATTTCATATTTCAATATCAGACTTAAAAGTATTGCTTTACTTCATTTTCTTATATTTCATGATCAGTAGACCCACAAATAACTTATCTTCAATGTATAAGACATAATATTTATGTGATGGATATTTAACAGGCACCCTGAAAAGCTAGGAAATGATAATTTCTCTTTTTTTCCCCCCCTCTTTATAGAACTACTGAGCTCTTTTGACCATGTGATCTAAATAAAGGGAAAATTATTATAAAGGATTAAGATCTGAAATCATTAGGCTAAATTTGGAATAGTTATATGGCTTTAAAAAAATAAGTCTTTTTTTTTCTCCCTATGTGAAGTCCTAATAACATAATTTAAGCAGTAAGCAAGTCTAGAACTTCACAATTCACTCTAAAATATTTCTGAAAGAATTGTATAAGACCCTTGAATTTGCTTTCCTTAACCCTCACCTTATAAAGCCATTGTATTGATCTGATCAAGATCTTAGAAATATTCTTGTCAAACAAGAAGTAGTTAAGTGGTCTGTATGGTAATTTCCAGAAAGATTTCACAGAATCTCTCTCGTTCTCAAAACTGTTTCTTAGCTAAATGTAGTTAGCAATGTTTGGGAGAACTGGGTGAGTTCCTTATTTGAAATATATATTAAATTAAAATTAATCTGACAAAAGTAATATATATGAGCCATGTATCAAGACTAAAGAATGGTTAGTTCATCAATAGCTGCCCTTGACCTTTGTAAATAATGGAGCAATGTGGAAGAAGTCAGTTCACTTCTTTAACATTGTATTCTCAATTGTAACATAAAGGAGTTGAATTAGTTGAACAATACAACCCATTTTAGCTTCATAATTCCATCAGTCCATGAAAGATGACAACGTTTGTTCGTAATACATTTTCTCCTCTTTATTTTGTCAATGCAGTTACAGAACAAAACCCTTCCAAAACAGCAGAGTAACTACTCAGGTAATATATAGAGAAAGGTAGACCTGACCTCCCCCCCAAAAAAAGCACACTGTGCAGTATTTTAGCCTCAATATATGAGAGTACAAGAGATGTAAAACTTATAGGTAATAAGGATTTAGAAGAAATAGGGAATAAAACAACAGTACCTTTATCATTCTGATTTATTTCCTTTATTTCAATTTTATATTAACTATGCAACAGAAAATATTTGTGAATGGTGGTCTAGAAATTTTAAATCCCTAAACCTTTAAGTTTGTCAAATTCCGATAACAGGAAATTGGCAACACTTCCTCCCTCTACCATGTGCAAATTTATGAATTCTGGTAATGAAAGGAGAAACTATCTCCTAAATGTTTGCTTAATGCCTCCCCTTTACTACAACCTCTTCTGATGTTCTGTTTCTCTCATTCTTTTATTGTCTGTTTTAAACCAGATTAAATATTTTATAAATTCTAAATTAAAATTGAGAGTAAGTAAGATTAGGATTATTATAGTGTTGCTCTTAAAATGTTAAATATACAAGTTATATGTTCTGGAGCGTGATGTTATAACTAATACTCTGGATTTGAAGGGTAGATTATTTCTGCCAATATGGTAAAATATCTCATGGAATCTTTCTCAAGAAAGAACAGGAGGTGTCTGAGGAACAGAAACCAGGACTTCACAAAAAAGAAGCTAGCAACATGTTTGTGAGAGCCTGGGCATTTTAAAACTGTTTCTTGATACTAAAACGAAAAATAAGTTCTAACTTGAAATCCTTAACTTGGTGCAATATTTTATTCATTATTGAATCAATAGTGTGAATCTATTTGCACAGTTCATTATCATTATGATGAGGAATGTGAGTAATTGAAAGTGGTTTCACTGTAACTTCTTCTAAGTTCTATGATACATTACACAATTGTGTAACAGAATTTTGTTATTAGTAAACTTTGCAAACTCCACCAACTAATGATTTAAAATACAACATGAAAATTTAGGTTTAAGTTTTTACATCAGTGAAATTATGTACTGCTTAAACTGACATTCCATGTACTGAAATTATATGAAAAATCCAGTTGAGAAATGTTTACTGGCTACATGAACTGTGTCTGTAAAAAAAATTGATTTCATAATTTGTTAACCCTGTGCATAGCAAACAATTCATTTGCTTAATGAAAATTATGAATGCAAAAAATTTAACTTTAACAAAATAAACAGAAACGAATTGCAAATAGGCTCAATAAAAATGCATGCACATTATTTTATATAATTGATCATTTAGATACGTGTATATATGTATATTTGTGTGTGTGCATGCAAAAGTCAGGAAGATTTATAAACTAAGATGACTTGTTTTCTGCTCCTTTGGGTTATTAGTATACTTAAATAAGATAATATGAAAATATACAAGGGACAAAAATACAAATAATAAACACAGAATGCACATTTTCTTAAATGATGTTTAGAAATATGGAAGAATTATAGAGTGAACTATTAGAAGTTAATGCAGATTATGTATCATATGTGTAGAGACTACCAATAACAGCTCATTACAAATAACTTTATATGTGAAAGGAAAAATACAGTCTGTCCTAATAGGTACCATAAATTCACATTATTGCCACAGACATATTCAAGTGTGTGTATCAATTTATGTGATGAAAAATATATTAACAACAACAAAACCAGATAACTAAATAAATAATCCTTTCATCAGCCACTGATTTCTGCCATACTAATGCTTTGGTGAATCATCAAGGGGAGTAAATTATTCATTATAAATTTCAAAGAGCAGCTTCCATTGAAAAAGCTCTGCTATCAGTCCTTCTTGGAGTCAACATCAAGAGAATTCATGGCAATCTCAAATATTGCAATAAAATAGAAGGTGAGAGGCAATCACTCAGGAGAGGTCTCCAGAATGAACTGAACCCAGAGAGTTACATCCCAGATGAGTGAGGTGTGTAAGGACAATTACTAATATCTGGAATTATACCAGGAAAGAGAAAGATTTAATCAAGAAGTTGCATACAAATGTCAGACAAGGTTTTAAAAATAGAAACATTTATTCTGTTCCAGACGAAGCATCTGGAAGGTTTTTATAATAGACCTAAACATGGTCACTATACTATATGTTTAGGATATTAATAAAAGCAGCAAAAATGTGTTTGAAATATTTATTATGTGAAGGTTTATTTCTTACTGAAGAACTAAAGTACCAATGCCATCACAATAGTCAATAAAGCTACTCAAAATAATCATGATAGAATAACAAATATAATTTATACTGCTTCATAATAAAATCAATTCTATACTACATATCTTATTACTAATGAAAGAGTTAAATCTTTAAATACAGACCACTTCAGGAAAAAAAAATCAATATATTTCCCTGGTTAATTGTGTCCATCAAGTTTGATGAGACTATTAATACTTCTAGTGAGTAATAATCTATTTTAACTTCTGGCTACCCTCTGCCAATGCATTTGTATTAGAGGAAGGAAGAAAACACCAGTTGTATCTGGCATTACCGTACAAAGTTCCAATGTAGCTGTAATATCTTCCTGCACCCTAGCTGGATACTGACAACCGAGAGCATAGTCTTTTTTCCTATCATGTCACAGTTCCTCCGGCTGCCAAGAGGACATCATTTAAGTACCGTTAGGCAGGTTTCTGACTCTTCCACTTAGCTATCTTTCATTTGAAAAGTCACAAAGTATGTGAACAACAATGATTTTTGTGAGTGAATAAGTCAGAGTTCAACTCAGATTAATGAATATAATTTCCACTCAGTTGGAAACATGGTCATCTGTCTTAGCCTTGACCTAGGGAACAATGTCCACTGCTTCCTTTAGTGTTAATTTTAAATACATATTTTAATTTATTTCAAATAGAATTGCCAAGCCAGAGTATATTGGTGCTACCATAGACTGGACGTCTACTGCATACTTAATTATGTGTTAGTTATCAGACTAAGAACTTTTCAGGGATATCAGATTTAATTCCCAATGTCACCCTATAGGTAAATAGTATTATTGTTCTAAAAGTATGAGGGTATGAGGACAATTAATTTGCCCAATATTCAATCCAGTAACTCCAGAATCCACAGGATAGATTATTGGGAGCAGGGTACAATTTAAGTAAAGCCCAAAGAGAACAATGATTTTGAAACATAAAAAAGAGCTTCTTAAAGTCTTCACAATCCCCATCAAAAGAAACATTCAGGAGCAATAGCAATGGAGTCAAAACTAGTAGTGGAAAGATCAAATGTGATTGCTGAAACAATTTGAATGGGACATAAACCCACTAACTGGACCAAAGCCAGTCAAGTTTATAGGTCTAACATATTTCATTAATTAGAAGATTCATTTGATACAATGCTAAAGGGCTTAAAAATAAGACAAAACCCTAAGCAGTCAACATAATTGCCTTAGCACTTAGAGCTAACAGGCAGACTGCCAAGTAAAACAGTATGCATTTAGGTGTAAGAAACTGTAGGCAAGACTAACAATAAGATTATCTGCAGGTAGGTGTTAACGAGTCACTTGGACAGATGAGGTGTCAACAGGGTCTAGTTATATAATAGTGAGTTGTTTACCTGGGTTACTAGTGTAATAGGGAAGTCAAAGACTGTGAAATTCAGGATATTGACCATAAGCCATTCATAAGGATATTAGATATACCACAAAGATCCATCGAAAAGGAAGGGTATGTGTCCTAGCATGAAAGTTTGAAAGAAAATTAAAAGAAACCTGGCACAGTACCATATTCCTATAATCCCAGCTACTCAGGAAACTGAGGCAGGAGGATTATGAGTTCAAAGTCAGCCTCAGAAACAGTGAGACCCTGAATAATTTAGTGAGACTCTGTCTCAAAATTTTAAAAAAAATTTTAAAAAGGGATGGGGATGGGGATAAGTGTGGCTCAGGGATGAGTGCCCCTGGGTTTAAACCCTGGTACCCCCCCCCAAAAAAAGGAAAAATAAGTGAAGATATTTTTCAGATTAGTTTTACAAGACACCATTTGAAAAGATAGAATGTGAAAAACAAGCATTGGAAAGTAATCTCCCACAATGAAGCACTCTTACTCTCAAACTCTTTTCATTTAAAGCCAGAAAGTAATGATTTTTCTGAAGAAACCAAAATTGTAAGAAGGATATTATAATGTTTCTTAGAATATTAAAAACACAAACCATGGATCCCAAATACTTAAATACAACAAGCAGACAGAATTTAAGATTACAATGTTCTGGTAGAGGTGATATAAGTGGGTTCAGTCACTGCCCAGTACTACAATGAATTGGTATAGACACAACAAACAGAATGCATTAGTGGGTACATAAAATATTGCTACTGTTCAGCACTGTGATGCTAGAAAGGCACAGTATTCAGAGGGTGGCTAATATCTGATGGTTACTAATAAACCAAACTGCCAGAAAGAATGCCCCATGAAATATATTTGTATTGCATATTTTGCTAGTCATGTGATACAGTTAATACGTGCAGGAGGATGATGCCATGAAGAGCTGTCCCCATCTGTTTAATTTCAAATATGTACTGTTTACTTCTTTAAGGTAATTTGGGCTTTACATTTGGTATGGTGGCTTTCCCCTCCCCTCCCAATTTATGGTACTTTATTTCAGTCTTCATAATAAACTAAATGGATTGTTACTTTTTAAGTGAAGTAGGTACGGGGAGGAGCAAAAATTAATCTGCTAATTGAAAAGCATGCCTGAAAATTTCAGCATTTTATTTGTGAAAGTTGAAGAACTGTGGAAATGATATCTATGATGTTAAATTAACCCCTTGAAAGGACATATATAAGGCCCCTTAAAAGTTTGAGAACTGCAATTCACAATTTAATGTGAATGTCAGTCACATAGATGATAAAGGACAGTGGCTAGCTTCAGGTTCCCCTCTTCCATCCTTCCACAGTTTTCTCCTCTTAGTCCAAAAGAAACCCTATGGTGCAACATACTTAGTAGAGTACCACTCCAGGATATTGATACTTTTAAAATTTAATGAATATTAAAAGAGAACCATGCCCATCACATAGGAATTGTCAACCATGAATAATAGATAGTGTTTGTTTTAGTTTGTTTCTTGATTTTAAATCCCATTATATAGCTGTTTTAGCTTGCAGAAAGTTTATAACTAATGCAATCAATAAAGGAAAATAAGCATCTACTTAATGTTTCCCTTGAGTTGTAAAGCCGAGAAGTGGCTTGGTGACTAATGTGAAGCAGAGTTCAGCACCCTGCAGAGACAGTGAGCACCTGGTGTGTTCCAATGCCCTGCTCCTCCTCCCTCACTAGCCACAGAAACCATCACCAGCACATCTAGGACCTTTTCCATCTCAGAGACTAAATGTGGTGACAGACAAATGGCACAACCTCACACTCCCTTCAATGCAGCACTCAAGGCAGCAAGAACAACGTGGACACCTTAGGGTAGACCAAAACACTAGGGATCACAAATTGGGACTACAAATGGAGCCCTGCCCTTGAGGAGTTAGTTTTATGGTCCCTGGGTAAACTACTTCCTTTCTTCATATCACATTTTATTCTGAAAATATATCAGTGAAACATAAAGATCTGATGACATGTATTTCTTTTCTCTTCAATAGAATTTTTTTTAATGATAGAAATAATTTTAGATAAAGAACAAACACGGTTAGTAGTTAAGCCAGCTCACACTTTGGTCTAATAGAAACAATTTTTCCATTGGAATTCTTTTAGGAAAATTATTACCAATTAGAGGAGTACTGCCCTATTTTTACTGTACTATTTTTAAAGTGTATTTTTGGATTAATCTTCTTTATTAAGTTTAAGTATATAATTATGTTTGAAGTACCTTAAATTTATCTTCCTTTAAACTAAAGAATACTTAGAATTTCAGATTGTTTTAGCCCTTCACATAAATTTAGTTACATCAATTCAACAAAACTCATCACTACTTTTTAATTCTTGCCATTGTTTTTCAAATATTATTACAAAGAGTGCTCAGGAGGGCCAAACACTTTAGGATTAAAATGAGTAAGACCTCAAACCAGATGATTTCAGATCATCACAGAACCTCCATATACAAAATTTATTATCGATCCTCTACACCAACTATTGACATTTTAAAAATTTCATATCTTCCATAAATAATACCCCACATTAATTTGATGCTACTTTTAATGAAAAAATATCATTTTAAAAACTATGGTATGGGATTAGATTTTTTTCCATTGACAAAAAACAATGATTATTTGTTTAAAAGAGTCTTAATTGTGTTACATTCTATCAATTACAATTAAGAAACATTATGCATAGGGTAGTAAAATACAAATTTTGAATGAGTCAATTCAGGAGTCCTCTTCCCTCTGAAACAAAACAAGTATATCAACTCATATGGAAACAAGTAAAAATTCTGTATATTAAGATATGTGACTGTACATATTTAGAGATTTCCTGAGAATATAGGTAGTATTCATGCTAAATAGAAGCATGAAGTTGTTCTATTTAAAGATTCTTGAATGGACACTTCAGGATTATTGTTCATTTCCAAGGCTAATGGGTATGTAAATTGGGTCACAAAAGCAATTTTCATTGAATATTATAGTTCAAAGAGACAAGATTCACTCTAGTGGCAAAATACACACACATAAGCTTTGACATACTTATATGCAACTTGCAGAATAGGGAACAACAACTCTTTCCTAAAATATGTATTGGATCAAATCATAATCTGTACTCATTATTTTTCTGCATATCAGTACTTTCATCAAAGTAGTCCTAAAGTTCAAGAAAAGTGTATCAGTGATATAGACTTTATATTATATAATTAGGTGAACTTTAGTGTCAACTCACAGAGACTGTGAACTGTATATTTGATGAAACATAATTGAAATGAGAACACAAGAAGTAACAGAAAACCAACTAATTGCATTTGTATCTTAACATTAGCTGTCTCTTGATTATCTGCCCCCATGGAAGGAATTGATTATAGAAAATCAGAGATTATCTGTTTAGTGGGATTGGGTCCATGGCCTTGTGTATAGTAGCTGAATTTCTATTTGCCCAATGTAACTTACTGCAAATGTGTTGTGAGGATGCCCATCACCAGAAGAGTGGCCACAGACACATAATTTTGTTTCTGGAAGCAATTCCTAGATTAAACAAAGAGAATCAGGAGTTGGCTTCTTTTTCTTTTTCTTTTCAGTCTCAAGGCTTATGCTAATAATGTACATTATCATTTTAAAAAATCATCTTTTGGGGAATTATTGTTGTGGCAGATCAACATAGGAAAGACTAGTCCATCTTTTCCTCACAGTTAATACTAGCACAGATTTTAAAAACTGAAATCATTTGACAATGTGAAGTTGAATAGCTGAATCATAATGAATTAACCAATGACAAAACAATTCACTGATTATCATGATGCTGTCTTAGGAAACTCAGTTACCACTTCTAAATTAAAATTATATTCAATAATCATAAATACTCCCATAGATTTAAATGGCACTGTGATTTTAGAGTATGGAATACTGTTTGTTATTAAAACTTAATTATCTCCATATAATTTTGAAAAAGCTACCCTCTGACTTTTAGCCAATTACAACCAATACCAATGAATATAAACGTTTCTTGCCATGAAATGTGAGAATAATCCCAATAATTTCTTTGACTAAACAGTCTTGGCTATGCATTATTATAGTACAATTGTTGTGATTAAAATTCACCTAAAACTATAGAGCTGTACTCCATAATATCTGTTAAAACCTGTTGAATTTTGCCATTTGCATTGAAAACTACTCTATATACTCAAATGTATAGTTTGCATTTTTATCTGTAAAAGCAAAGTGATTATTTATTGATAAATGACATGGAATGTCATTTTTTACCTAAGTAGCATTAGACATTTCAAAGATTTTGTCTGAAGGGCAAAAGGATTACACTGCATTTGAATAGACCATGTGACAACACATCCTTAGACTTCATGTATGATATGAAAGGATGATCCCCATTCACAAGATACACAAGGGAAATTATAACCATACCAGGAAAGAAGAAAAGCAAGGGGGGATGTGGTACGGGTGTCAGGGAGTATTTGTAGTGGTTTGATGCATGTAAATATTACATCTTATAAATAATTCTTTTCAAATACATCTCTGAAGTTCAGGGGCTCTGTTTAAGAAACGGATTGTATATGCTTTACATGACTATATGCTGTTTTCTTCAAGATAAGAGCAACATTAATTCAGACGGGAAAAATGGCTTCCAAAATATCCCCTTCCTTCTCTTTCTTGTGAAGAAGTATGTCACCTGATGCTGGCAGATAGGGACTGGGGGGAAATGTTCAAGTTATATTTTACTGTCAGAATCCAACAAACACGTTTTCATCTAAATTATTTTGTCAACAGCCTTGTAGTACCCTTACTAACCTTATTTGGCACCAGTGCATAATTAGATACACAGGGGTGTGACTCCAATTGAAGGTGTTGGCATTGTAGCACTCTGTGAAAATATTAACTATGAGGTTAACTCCAATTTTCTCTTCTTTAATTAAATGCACATGGTACTAATGAGGTAACCTACTGTTCCTTGATAGCACTAATTAGCTAAGAGGAGAGTACACTCTCACACTGCAATTTAAACCTAAAAATAAGGTTGAAATATGCTAATTGCAGGCAATTTAAAACAGTACAAGTTGAAGAACTAGTCATAATAAGAGAAACTGACTGCTTTACAGCTAGGCAGCTGTAACTTTGGTTAAAATCAAAACAAGCTACACAAATTTTGGACTGCTATTCAACAAGGTCATAAGCATCCTTAGAGATAAAAGGTTACTCCATCACAATAAACAGAAACAACAACTCTCCGATAGACATGCATCAACATAAAACCCAAAATAGGTGACTGTCACAGGAACTCCAAAGTCACTGACACTATTTATATTTAATGTTGAAAATTAAGCTCTATAAATAAGCAACATCACTTTAAACTCTCTTAAGAGCATCCAGATTAAAAACAATATAATAAAATCTGTGTCTCAGAAATTAACAAAACATGTTGAGATACTGATATTTGTCTTCGTAATAGGTGAGAAGGGAAGATACAGAGAGAGTCAGCCCTCTAGGACCACATGACCAGATTTTGAGACAACGTATGATGATAAAGATACACAAAAGATATGATAAAATTAGAGGGTATAATTACCATTTAAAGGATATAGGTGCCAAAGTACCAGAAGGATTTCATCATAGTCAGGAGGTTTTCTCTAGCTTTCTTCTACAGTTTTGGAGCTCTGGAATGGAATAGCCTAAGGCTTCACTGTGAGAGAGAACGCTCCCTATTCTTAGCTCAAATGACTCAGAAACATAATTTCAGTAAATCTAAGTATAATCCAAACATATCTTCTTTAATTGTTTCCTCAAACATTTCCCAAATATAATTTTAACCAATGAACATGGAGATAACATCACATGAAGCAAGATTCTGAAGAATATTCTAAATCATCAAAAAAGAGATTATATTATGTTTTGATTGGTACAAGTATATTTTCATTATTTTTGATTCTCCAAAACCCCATGATATGTCTTATTTTTATTAATCAGAATCTGTGATTAACCAAAACACTCATGCCAAATCATTCTTATTACTAGAGAGACTAATAAAGCCCACTAAAATGATACTGTCATTAATCTATCCTTAGGGACGAGAGACATAGACCTGCCCATGCTGTGGGTTCATGGTCACATTTTCCTGTCCTTATCATTTTGCATGCAAAATTATACGATACAACAGTTAAATAATCACAAGAGTTGAGCAAGCAATAAAAATAGTTAAAAATCAAAATGTTGAAAAAGGAAGGTCAACTGAATCTTAAGTTTACTGAAGAACAATAACTTAGAAGAAAAGCAGGACATTTGGAAGGCAAAGGCTTTTAAGTAATTCCCAATGAATAATTCCTGGAGTTCGAAGTACGTGAAAATAAACTTTGCACAGCCATTAGCCCGTCATCATGTCTTGCCAACAGGTTTGGTTAAAAAAATTGTGCTTTGAAAAACCCACCCAGTTTCTTCTCATAACTGTCCTAAATCTTTCTCAAACAGGCAGAGACAGAATGTTGGCACAAGATGCTAATAAACCTCTGAACAACCAGCTTTAGCAGACCCATGAAGTTGCAGGTTTGTAAAGGAGCAGCAAGACCAATGAAGTCAGTCACTTAGAAATGAGTCTCCTGAAGGCAACCTGACATGGTCCAGCAAATCACAGGGAAACACAATGCAAATGGATGTTTTAAGTGTTTGCATCTGTTTCAAATAAGCACCAAAGAACCTTTTAATAGTGAGAAGGCCAGGGCAATGTACTGGAATGGGTTTTCAACATTAAACTTCAGAAAGGAATCTATTCTTCAGTTAAAAACGGCTCATCGTAATTTTCTGTTAAAACAATAAAGAGTAAGCCATGTAGTTTTGAAAATAAGAATACTGGCTCTGGAGACAGTCTGCCAGGGTTCAGATCATGACTCGATGCTTACTAGTGGTATGACCCTGACCAAGAGAGTTAGCTTCCCTTGGCCAATCTCTTTACAAGGGGAGTGACAAACAACACTATCACAGAGTTATTAAATATATAGAATTGTAAAGTCCTTAGAATAGTGCAGTCACCCTTTAGTTTAACATTTGTTAGTTATATACTTAATATTTATTAGCTATCACTGCTTCCTCAGGACAGCAATAAATTTTTTTTCCAATAAAGATTACTGAAATCCTACTATATAAAAAAAACACAATATACTGTACAGGATGCAAAAAATGCACAAGACATTGTATCTGTATTTAAACAACTTTCAATCTATCAGTATACTTCACAATCCAAATCAGAGTCTCTTACACATGAATGAAGAAATATTTTTTTTTCTCTTTAGAAAGCTGGTGCAGCAAAGCAAGAAGCTTATGTGGGTGGGTATATTTGCATCCAGATGCAAAGCATAGTGAATTGTAAGAAAAAGAATATATCTTGCAAAGTTGAAAGAAGTATATTTATTATAGAACAATGGGAATTTTTATATATTGACCTTTACAAATGAAAATGTTTTAAGTTATAATTCTTTTTTTTTGGTTGGCTGAAAGAGTGCTCAAATTCTTCTTTCACAAATGATTAAAATATTTGTCTTAAAATTTTATCTGAGGAGCTGGGGTTGTGGTTCAGTGGCAGAACGCTTGCCTAGCATGTGTAAGGCACTGGGTTTGATTCTCAGCACCACATATAAATAAATGAATGAAATAAAGCCCTACCAACATGAGAAAAATATTTTTAAAATTTTTTTAAAAATTTTATCTGCATCGCAGATAAATTTTTATACCTCCCACTCTGAAGGTATAAAATGAAGAAAAATTTACATAAAACAAATCAAAGTTTAAAACTACAGCAAAATAAATGGCTGATTGGCCTTTCTTCACTCTGTTTTGTTTGTTGATTTGGTTGTCTGTTTTAGACTATTAATCATATCTGATGGATATTGTCCCCAGAGATATTATGGCCTGGGGGTCATAACAGGATGACACATGTTGGCTTTGCAAATCCACACTACTTCATCCTTCCCCAGACTATTGGAGAAAAACATTAAAACTGCCTAGGTCTGACAGAGGAGGTGAACAAAAGAGAACTGGTGTCTGGAAAACATCAGCTGAGTATTTCATAAGCCACGAGGATCAGAATGGTTTGGTATATTGTTTGGAGTCAGTCAACAAGAAGCAGGGACCCTGTACCCCAGAGAACTAAATCAATATGGGCACATATCCAAAGCATTTTCACTCTTCATTTTGAAGGAGTTAGACTTGCCTTACTTCCTTCAGAGGTGCAGATAGATTCCAAAACCCTTATAATTGAGAAGAACATGCTGCAACTATTAAAGAATCATTTTTCATAGGAGGAAAATGAAGTCCAGGCAGTAGAAATTATTTGTTAAAAGACATGATTTTATTTATTTATATATGTATGTATTCATTTGTTTATTTAAAGGCCAATGTGCAGTATACATTCTATTGTACAGGGTCTTGAACTTTAGCAAACTTTTTTTTATTTGTTTGTTTTTGGTTCTGAGGATTGAACACAGGGGCACTTAACCACTGAGTCACATCCTCAGCCCTTTTATGTGATTTATTTAGAGACAGAGTCTCACTGAGTTGCTTAAGGGCCTTACTAAGTTGCAGAGGCTGGCTTTTCCTCCTGCCTCAGCCTCCTGAACTGCTGGGATTACAGGCGTATGCCAACAGGCCAAGCTCTAGTAAACTTCTATGACTGAAGATCCAGGGCTACATGCCTAGAAATTCAGATTCAAATATCTGGGATAAGACCCAGGTATAAGCAGTTAACAAGGATCTTGGCGACCGTCTCTTATAGCATCTCCGATCTTACTTTGGGCCCTATTCAGGATATTTGCTTGACAGGTGATTTTGTTTTTTATTCTTTTAATTTATTATTCAGTCAGTCAACATTTTCCAGTACCTACCATGTGCTATAAACTATATTAGCCATGTGGATATAAAGGGGAATAAAAATTGTCTCTGCCCCCAGAGAGTGAGGAAAAACAACTTGTTAACTGGGATACAAGAAAATAAGTGCCATTTTTAGGGACTGTCTTTGTTTCTTTGTTTTTGTATCCTCAATCCCTTTGGCAATTCAGTAAAATTGAAAATAACTTTCTCAGAATAAAATGTACTTGCACATTTATATATAAAAGGGATTAAAAAGGAAATCAATTGAGATTTGGTTTTCAAAATGTTTAGAAACCACATTTGTGAACTATTAATAAGTATGCTTCCTTATTAATGTATTAGTTAAAAATACACAGTGGCAGGTTTAAGAACCAGTATAATTTTAAGTAGTAATGAGCCTAGGTAACATTTCTAGATACTTTTGCCAACTGTGATGAGATATGAAAACATCTACAATTTCTACTGGTGACAACCTTGTAGATACTACTAATATTACTACTGGGGTTTTTGTCCTCATTCATCACACAATAAAACATTGTTTTAATTAGATGTGAAATAGAGAATACTTTTTTCATTCATTCAAGTTCATAGGCCTCCTGAACTCTACCAGTGGATCACAGTTTAAGAACCCTTGAAATTGAGAGAATTCTGTTGTTGAAAAAATAAAAAGAACATTTTGACCACACAGAGAGTGACTCTCAAAGAAAGAGTTGAAATTAATTATTTGGGGGGAAAAAAACAAAAGTGAAAAGGAAGAGAGGGAGAATCCAAAGGGTTTAGGATTGTGCCCAAGAAATGTGATGGTTCTGTTATGGCAGGAGGAGGGAAGAGATGGGGAGCATCTCTGTGGGATAAGGCTGGAAGGAGTAGAACTACGAAGAGTTCTGCACATCAGACAGTGAATTTCTATTATGTCCTGATGGAAAGAGGATTTGCACATCTTTTTAAAGGGGATAAGTGGAAAGCATGAAGTTGTGAGTTCAGACTGCTACTGGCTGGCGGCCTAAAGATTCCCCAGACAGTTACTTACAGCATGAGTCAAAGCAGCAGTGGTGGAATGAGAGGACACTCAATATGAGAAAAGGCCAATTTCAGAGGATTTGAGAACTACTGAGTGACTACATGAGACATGAAGAATAAGGGACAGTAAGAGTGGACTGATATCCCTAGTAGGTGAAAGGATACAGGAAAAATGTGGAAGGAACGGGATAGAATGTGCTTCATTTGAAAATGAGTGGTGAGGGCAGGACATCAAGGTACTGTTTCTAGCTGACCTTTGCGTACTCAGGTCTGAAGTTCAGGTGGTGGGGCCATATGGAGACCTGAGGATTTTCACTTACATGATGGTGGTGATATCGTGAGTAGGAAATTTCTGAGGGCACGATCATCTGAAGCAGGAGTTCCAGGCTTGCACTGGGGCTCAGTGTTTCAGTATTCCCAGGGAGCTCTAGGTATGCTGAGGTTGGCTCCGCCTCCCCGGACGGGTGGGGAGAGGAGGATTTTTTTTTTTTTAATTTGCATGGCAAGTAATGATAATATGCAGCCGGAGTTTAGCACCACTGATAGGCTGAACAGAAAACATGGACAGAAGATGAGAAAAGCCAACAAAAGGCAGAAAAAGGAATGGCCAGAGGACTGGCACCGAAATCTCAAATATTTTTGAAAGGGTCCAGAAGGATGAGAATTGAATGCAACTCTCTTGAGTCTGTCAGTGATAGTCAACAGGACTATTCCAGAAAGTTAAGAAGGCCAGAAACAGAACCACAATATACTTAGGAAGAAAAGGAAGTTCATATATAAACAAGTTTTCCAAAGTTGAATGAGGAAGCAAAGGAGAAGGACTAGTGATCTTGTTTCATGAGTGTTTCTGTTTTTAAAGACTGGGAACTTTGAAGGTATAGAAATGCAAATGTACAGCTGACAGGACAACACCCTGAGAGAGGGTAGGTAGAGAAGATGCAATTGAGAGGCAAAAATGTGTAATTAGAAATGCCTCTCAGTTTTAGGAAAAGACACAAGAAAGGCAGAGGGAGTTCCTGCCTGGTGGCCTTTATGTTTCTTTTAAAGTAGAAGGCAAATAACTGAGAATAAAAGGAACAAGTGTGAGGTGGGAGCTTCAAGGATGCAGTGAAAGCTGGAGAGGTAGAGGAAGGTGTTCTGGGACCAGCAAAATGACTGCTGAACAGTGAAGGAGGTTAAGCCCAAGTCACAATCAACATGGTCTGATATTGTGGTTTTCCATAGGAAAATGTAGTAGCTTCTTTGGAAGTAGGAGTAAGAAAAGCAATGATTCGGAAAATATAAGAGCAAGTGCTGTTGCAGGATCAGAGAGGATGATACAGAAGAGTGTGTGTCTGATACCATCATCCATCACAGAATGCAGTTGGATCAGGGAGAAGTCCAGGTGGTGGGAGTGGTAGTAAAGAGAGTGTGTGTGGCCGGGGGGATGGGCTGGGATTGTGGCTCACTGGTAGATCGATCCCCTGGCACACACGAGACCCTGGGTTCGATCCTCAGCACAACATAAAAATAAAATAAAGGTATTGTGTCCACCTATAACTAATACATATGTACACATAAAGAGTGTGTGGGAATCAAGAGAGAAGACTACTTATGCTCAGAATCCAACTCAAAATGATTTTAATGAATGGGTCCAAGCTAATATTGTGACCAAATGATTTATGAAAGTGTGTAAAATTTATGTTCACTTTCTATACAGATCAGTGCACATTTTTAAAGATAACATAATTTCTTGCCTAGTAAGCAACAAACCAAACTGGAACCATTCAATGGTTTTAATACAAAGCCAACATGAAAATCCAAATTTACAAAATCGATTACTATTTCCTTAAGGAAGGAATTATGGGGGTTGGGGCTATAGCCCAGTGGCAGAGCACTTGCCTGGCATGTGTGAGGCACTGAGTTCAAACCTTAGCACCACATAAAAATAAGCAAATAAAATAAAGGCATGCTGTCCATCTACAACTACAAAAAAAATTTTTATAAAAAGAAGGAATCATGCAAAAAATATAGTTAGTATTGTATTTATTTAAATTGAAAATTTACTTAAATTGGTACATTTCATAGATGGAGGCAGAGTTGTACGAAGTTATGTAACTTCATGCACACATTGTTTCCTTGCAGTTCTCTGTTGTTTTCTGTCTCCTTAGTGTTGAAAGAGTTAAATTCTTTAAGAGAAAAATCAGGGTTCAGTCTAGCAGCCAAACAGCTGAGTGTTACAACAGAAGTCTTTGCCTACCCACCTTCCATTCCTCTCTTTGGTAGCAGTGTTTTCCTTTAGAGAGTATCCCCAGACTGCTCCCCATCACATATACACTGCTGGACTCACTGGAGAACGAGTGGGTGACATAAGGCAAAACAGACTCCCTCCTGCAGGCACTAGATTCCAGTGTCAGTGACTCCAGGACTCCTGCTCTGCTTGCTGTCCTTTCTGAGACTAGGCTTTTGTTAACTTCCCCTTGTATTTTGTAAGTAACCCTATATCCACTTTTTAAAGTCAGATGCCAATTTCTGTGATCCGAAACACAAATACAAACTAACTAGGTGATGTTAACATATCTCAATCAATGATCATATTGCTAAAATCAGAATTAAACAACAGCTTTAAAAATAAGTTTTGGAGCAAATTTCTTATTACAATTCATTTTTATGGAACAGACTGGAGATAAGCATGAAAGTCAGGATCTGTCACTGTTGGCAAATTTAAGTGATATAATCACAGATTGTTATAATTTCAGTTTTATGAATACTTCTTTTTCCCTCACTAAAATGTCAGCTTGAATAGTCAGACTCTATATTATGTAAAGCACATTGTGGTATGGATATAATGGCAAAAATAAAAAGAGGCTAAATACAAAATATCAGCAGTGGCACAATATATTCATGTATTCATCATTGATGGATATTAGCATTTTAAAATTTGGTCATAATTTGAGACTGTATACTCAATCACTTTTTCTTGTTCAAAAGATTATAAATTTCTTTTAAAAGGAAATAAATTTTGCCAGGTGCCATGGCACACACCTGAAATCCAAGCTACTACAAAGGCTAAAGCAGGAGGATCACAAGTTTGAGGCCATCATGGGAAACTTAGCAAGACCCTGCCTCAAAATAAGAATAAGAATAAGAATAAGAATAAGAATAAGAATAAGAATAAGAATAAGAATAAGAATAAGAATAAGAATAAAGAGTGCTGTGGATGTACCTCCATGGTAGAAAGCTTTGGGTTCAATCCCCAGTACCACATACAGACAAGTACATACACAAATACACATATACAAAAAAACACAGAGATAGTTTTATTTTTTAAGAAAAGAAAGGCTAGATAAATAACAACAATGAACAGTTTTTATCCCAATGCAGACATCATAGGTAACTGGAGGACTTAAAATTTTAAAGTGTTTGCATATTAATCAATTAACCCACTGACGTTACTAAAATGTTTAATTATTTTTAAAATGAGATTTTTAAAGACATTTTAAAATTGTTGAGGAATTAACAAAGATTACAGAATGTAACAGTGTCAGAGTCAGATCTTTCACCCTGTTTTTAGTCAATCCCTTCTTACTCACTTCAGAAAGCTGCCATCATAACTGGCACTAATTGGCACCCTTGTTAGAAATCTCAGCAGAAGAGCCAAGAATAGAAAGGACACGGACACCTCTCACCCAGAGAGCCGGGCTGTCTCCACAGGTAAGGCTGAACTCAAGGAGGGGCAGCTGACCTGGTTGCTGTCTTGGGGGAGGAACTACCTACACCTGTTCACCAACTACAGCGACAACATGAATCTCCAGGGATGGTAATCAAGTATCTTTCATGTTCCTAAAGGCAGTGAAAAACAAAGGATGCATGTAGTGCTGCCACAAGTGAGGTAGTGATTATATTCTGGAACGGAGTGAAGGGAGCCGTCAACAGACACTTCTGGCATGAGATATTCCTCCAGAGCACTACTGGGGCACTATTGTGTTTTTGCTTACTTGTCGTATGCATGTTTGCTTTGTTCAAGAGAATATTTTAAGCTCTTCAAGAAACAAACAGGAAGATGAATTTCTCATGAACATCTGGAGAGTAGGAGACAAAAATTTTAAGTAGGCAATAATTACTGAATAGATAAAATGGACATATGTGTCCACTGCCATCTCGCTTCCATGGATACTACTACACATCACCATTCATTTGTTAAGAACTGAAATTCAAAGTCAAGAGAAGTCACTAACCCCAAGAATGTATGGATAAATTGGGAGGACAAACTGCTAGTGATGGGTGTAACAGTACATGCACTGACAGATGTACTTTCAGGTATTAGAAGAGAGGAAGGTACTTGTATGGCAGGTAAAAAATAAAAGGCTTTTTAGACGATGTGATAATAATGGACAGTAGTACACAAATGGGGGGTGGGGAGGTAGAGCGGGTAAGAGAGGTCTATGAGAACGCTTGGAGGTGTATTTCCCTGAAGCAATCAGAGACCCCCCACTCAGTCCTACAAGGTCAGAGGAAAGAGTTCTAGAGGAAGGTGGCAGGGATGGAGACAGGAAGAGAAGTCAGGTCTTCAAGGACTCCAAGTACAGCAAACTAACCTTTCGGCACTTCTACTTTCTCATTATTAGAAATGTACACCACCTGCCATTTCTCCTTAAGGATAATTGAAAGGCAAATACATAAAAATATTTCTCAGGTATTTCAAGTCCTGTTAGTGTCATCCTGAAGAAACAGCTGTGCCCAGGGCAGAGTGTCACAGATATTCTTGGAAATCTTCATGAAGGCAAGAAGAAACTGTGTGTCCCTGCACACCTCCCTCTTTCTTCTGTTCAGTTGCTTTACCATGGTCTTCATGTGTTTTATTCCTTAATATTCTTTTCCAAATTTCCTAAGTATTCTAAAAAGTACTTTAAATTATTAAATATACTATGGCATATTTAAAGTCAGCTCAGTATCAAAATTCTTGGAGAATTCTGCTTTTGAGAATGGAGAGTACTAAAATTTAACTTGAATTGCATGTCTACTAGAGGGACAAAAATAAGCTTAAATTTTGTACTACCAAGCACATGGTAAGATAATATAAGAATATATATTCATTTTCAAAAAAGTTTTGCAAACTAAATAAGAAAATTTGGAAAACAGATGATCTCAGCTCAGTTTTGTAAAGTTAGCACTGAAAAGAAGTGAAACGAATATTTAAAATTTGGGGTTCAAGAAAAGGGGACACTGAAGTAAATTTAACTGGATATTGTCCCTTCCTTTGCTATTTGGGGCATTCAGAATATAATTTCACAGCTGATATATTTTTCTTAATGTGATTTTCAGACTACATCTAATGGAAAATGCCTGGTTAGGATTAAGAGACATAGTACAGATGTTAAACCACATTTGCATGCAATTATTTCTAAAACAAATGCCAGGGTACAGAATCTATTGAAATGGCTTTGGGATGGCTGGCATAACACATTATAAGAGCTTCCAATCTCTAAGTAAGTATATATTCTGCATATTTCAAATCAAAATACTGGGAGTGACATCAACCTGAGATTTTTCACCTTGACTCATTGCTTGAGAATGTATGAATACAGTGTTTGAGTCCAAGAATTTAGGGTAGGCAATGTATATTTTTTAAAGCAAAAAGTGCTTTTTTCTTAAATGCAAAAGTTTGTTCATATGTTAATATGAGGAGTTGAAAAAATAAAATCACCACAAAACAATACAAATTAAAATAATTTAATGTGCAGAATAAAACAGTATAGTAATAGACTGGATATACTGGGTAGAATTCAACTTATTTTGGAGGTTTTTTCCTTTAAAAAGCAAAAAAGGACATATGAAGATATGATTTTTTTTCTTAGCAGAAATGTAAGCTGAGTTGATAATCGTATAGAGATATATTTAACTAGAACAAACTCTTATTCAAAGTATTTCTGAAATACATTTGTCACCTATCCAATCAGAAATACCAGTGAGTGAAAGGAAGGGGATGGAGCACTCTTGCTTTGCTTACATAGGCATTGAGCTTTCACAGAGGCACTCGCCCTGGCTATCCTTGGAGACTGTGGACTGGGCAAGGCCTTTACAATAATTACCTTTTGGTGATCTTGTCCATGGGAATGTATTATCAGATAAGGACTTGATTTAATGAATGAAGCATGATGATTTACTGCTATATTTGTTATATATCATTACAAAACAGTGTCATGCTATTAATTTTTCCAAATTCACAAAGTACCAGCATCACTTTTACCGTAAGGTTTACTCCTTAGGGGGGAGCAATTCAGATCATGGTCACCCCTAGGAATGCATAAGGGAACTGGAGGATGTGGCAGTCCCTCTTCTGATCCCTGCAGGGGAAGCAGCAGCAGGCTTTGGATTAGTTACTTTTCATCTGCTGTTGGTCTCAGTGGCAGCTCCTTTTCTTGCCAATAATGGTAAATGACAGACTCTTTAATGAGGAATAGACACTGAAAGTTGTACATACAGAAGCTTAACTTGTTGTTGGCATCTCTAATTATGATTTGGTGTCTGTCAACCTCTTCCCTCTCTTTACTTTTTTTGAGAGGTAGAGAGAAAATATGGCAGGAGAGGAACAATGATTTAAAAAATAGCTCTTTCCAACAGAAAAATCTCTTAGCATGTGACATGAGAACTCTCATGATGCCAAGAAAACTCCAGGGGAGGTCCATCACAGCTGCTCACTTTATCTTTCATATCAAAAGCTTATTGAACACACTGCAAGGTGAAAATCTAACTTCATTACTAAGTTCCATTGCTTCTCATCATTGTTGCCCAACAGTTGGGCATGGTGGAGTATAAGAAACACAGGAATAAAGGGAGTCAGTGTCATGACACTGGAATCTTCTAATGGTAGTGATGATGGAGACCACCACCCTCATGGGAGTGTTCATGTGTCCCCTACCTTTCCCTCAAGAATCATGGTTCTATCTTAACCACAGATCAATATACCTGGATTCCCTACAGTGAAGATACTCAAGGACAAGTAGTATTGACATTTATTACCTCGTCATCCTCCTTATTTAGATCTCATAATCTAAAATTAAAAATTTGAGATGTTTTTGACTAGCAATTAGGAGGCTGTATATTATCAATGATAAAAGGGTGAAAGGTCTATGATTTGGAATTAGACTGAATTCACAGCTCAGCTCAAACTGCCAGCTACATGAACTTAGACAATGCAATTTAACCTCTGTAAGCCTCAATTTCTTATTCTGTGAAATGAGAAAGCTGAATAAATGCTAGTAAAGAACAAAATCATAAATGCTTCAGGATCTTTGTTACATAAGAGAAAAAAGGGATTAAAAAAGAAATGAAAACATGAGAAATATGATTTCTGTACATCACTGATTACTTAGTCCCCCTTTACACTGAACTTTCTTATCCACATAGATACAAGGCTTGTCACAAAGGTGCCTAGGATGACCAGCTTGGACTAAGAGAAAGACCTATCTCAAGCACAGGTATCTGAACCATGATATTGGGCAAGCACAAAATCATCACACAGATACATGGATGAACTAACAGGAAAAGCTGCTCTGTATTCACAAACCATAGCTTAAACATCAAAATTAGCATGTAAGCATTTTATATATTAAAATATAACTAGATTTTTATGATGCAAAATTATTAAAATAAATGTAATTTAATTTCTCTAAGAATTTATTTCTTGAAAGTTTAGATCAATAAAGATGGAAAGCTAAAATTTCAGAATTAGAAGAGACCAAAAGCTATCATAGTTATCATTACTTGCCACAATAAAAGGAACAAAAGACTATGTTAGAATCAACTGAAATCCATCATGGCTATATATGTACTAAAAATAAAACAGAATTGTGTATTGGGAAAGAAATTGTCAAAATTTAGAACTGTGTTACACTCTATTAGAAATTATTCATTTCTAAGCTAGGACCAAGTTACATTACCCAATAGCTGCTCTCAAGAATGAAGCTAATTTACATTTAAAATAGGAATACAGTCTACTCTTTAAAAGCACAATGGTAAACACACCAATTTGACAATTACATTAATATGAGTATTTGCATAATCTGTCTTCTACACCTGTTCTTAATTTGAAGCAGCTGCAGGACAAATCACATCACACTAATCTGAATGGGTATATGCATGTTCCAAACAATAATGCACGCATCTAATGTTCTGAAGATATTTTATTTTTTAAATGATTTTTACAAAAAATAGTAAAGTGCCTGTAGAAACCATACCTAATATTTAGTTGGGTGATGTTAATTAAGAATAAGAATCCAAAGTTATTATATTTTTAGCATTTTTATTGATTTATAATAGTACAAATTATTATCCAAATACTCTTTATAAACAACATGAATTTTATTTATATAGAAACAGGTTTTAAAGAATAATTTAAATATATCTGGAAAATTTTCATAAGTAATGTAACCAGAGAATCTGCAGCAAATGCATTAACAGAAAATAGAGCCAATTTCTGCAGATCTGGAAATGTGTTCGTAGCTTGGATAACTATGACATCTCTTGGATATTTTCCTTTTCAAAACTGGATTCCATTTATATTTTAACCAACATATTTCAAAACTTAATAAGAGGAAGCTTACTTTAATCTTTTAAAGGATCCAGCTTGTTTTTGTGTCTTCAAACACATTCTCAGAGCCAAGGGAAAAAAAAAGTAGTCATTTTATTATTTTTAAATATTCTTCTTGTTCACCTACTGAAATCATTCAGCTAGATTCTAGGTATAAGATACCCATGTAATCTGTCAACAAAACTGTCTCCCTTTAATCTTCTATTATGAATAGGAAATGAAGTTAGAGCTTTTTAGAGAAGTTATTCCCTGAAAAATGAATGAGAACATGCACAGTAATGAACTGAAACCACAAATAAAACCACTGCTTGTTTATGTGCTATTGACCTACAAAGATGCAAATATTAAAATGATTTAATTCTTAGTTCAGTCTCATATTCAGAATTTTGTTTTTATAACAGGTCATATAATATTAGAAGACAAAAATACTGAACAAGTTAATTGGAACTTGCCTTTCTAACTTCATGTACATTATTTAGCAACTCCCAACATATAAGAGAAAACTGACTCAGGAGAGTTGACTTGCCCAGGTTCTCACAACCTATAAGAGTGTTAAGGCAAGGGTATATATTCCGACTCATCTCTAGATTCTTTCTTATAGATGATCTTCAGAGATGTTGATCTGAATGAATAATGTCATTTACAGTAAATAAATGAGATCATGAATTTTCCTAAAAGAATATTTTGAGGATTTTTTTTTCTTATTGTTTTTATTTCATGGTATCTTAAATATTTCAACTTGTAGTTTAAAATGTGCTAGGAAAACAATGCTTCGAAAATGATTGTAAAAAATAAGAGAATGAGTTTCTATTTAGATAAATATGTTGCTATTTCTTACCAAGAGTCAAGACTAGTGATTCAAGGGTTTAAAAATAATTTTTATTACTATATAATTTAGGCAATAAAGCTAAGTTATAGTGATTGTGAGAAAAGCAATTTTCACAGTTCTGACCTCTATATAATTATATTTCTAAATACTCCTTATTTTATTTTTCTTCATTAAAAACCTTACATTTATAATCAAGCACACATAAAAGTACTCTAAACAGATAAGCTGGCATGTCATGGGGCATGTGGTACATAATGGAATGGAAACTATATTTGTATGTAATGAATAAGTACATTTTATAATATTCTAACAACAATTTTCATTATTTCTCTGAATCTCAGAGTATTTTAACCTGAGTAAATGAATCATAAATCTCCAAATTTTAAAATAATCTGGTTTATTTTTGTTTTTACTATTAAGGAAAAAGACAACTCATTGTCAAAGATAAAAATTTTAGCATGTAACACATAAAGAAGGCTTATTTTTTGTAAACATAAGTAACCAAGAAGGCATTTTCTTTCACTACAAATAAATAATTAGGATGATATTTTTTAATGCTAGAGACTGAATCAAATCTTTGTTGTCAGAAAAAAAGATATGAGGCTACAGACCCACTATCCTTCTAAAGGTTCAAAAGTCATTAAGAACTGGAGTAAGACTTAACCCAACAACTGTCCTGAATGTGGAAGAATGACCTCCTTATCATAGTACTAAGGAAAGACCACTAAGTCACTTAAAGCTTATTCAGGCTCTTCCATGGCCCTACTCTAAGCTACAGTCTACAAAAGAATCATATTTAAACTGAGTTATGAAATATAAAATTGTATCAATTTTGAGATTGACATGACGTTGCCACATGAGTGGACACATAAATATAGGTTGCATCAATGCAGAATGTGTGATAACAGGGTCCTTGTGACAGTGGAATTTAGGTGAATTTCAATTTCTCATACTTTTCTGTATGGCCCGAATTATTTTTGCAAGAACACTTTCCTTTGCTAATCAATAAAAATAAGGCTATTCCCAAATTAAAAATAGAATAGTAATGTTTCACAAAATGTGCTCTTAAAAAATTCTTGACTGGCATGGAGGTTCTGATTTTTTTCATTAAAACACAGCATCTTATGTTCCTGCCTTAGTTTCGGTAATGAAGAGAAATAAAAGCCTACTTCCCTTGGTATGGTGATTTTTTTTTCTTAATGTTAAACAATCATTAAAACACCTTTCACACCTTTTTGTCTCCTTTTTGATATGGGTAAACTCTTTCTGTGATATTGTCCCATTTTCCCTTTAATCATCTCTCTCATCAGATTTGTTATCCTTAGACTTGTTTCCAGACTTCAATATCCCTCTTAAATTCTGGAACTCAGAACTAAACAAATTTTAAAGGACCACAAATAAAGTCTCGGGAGGAACAAAAATGAAGAAAACTTTATTCTCCTCAGTCTGTAAATGATGACTGATTCATGAAACACAGAAAAGAGAAACCCAATTTATTCCATAGAACACTTTAAAAAGCCATAACTGTCAAGTAGGGTTTTTTTTTTTTAACCTTAAACTATGAATTTTGTTTAAAATGGCTTAGAAGAATGGTTATTATCCTGAATTTTTATCTAGCCAGATTGTTAACTCCCTGAGGATAGGAACATCTTTGAATTCCCCATGGTACCTGTGTCTGCCTAGCAAAGTGTCTAACACACTGAGGGCATGTAGTCATGTTTCTTTGATGGATTGATTGAGGATGTGAATTCTAATACATGGAAATACTGTAAACCGTTTTGTAAATCATACTGCTGTTTTGTTTTTAGTTTGTGGTTTTTCTACTGGAGCATGATAATCATTTGTTTCACATGAAATTATACAGAGTAGGCTTTTCAATTTATTTCTACATTACCACCAAGTTCTCATTTTATTAAATAAATAGATACTTGAGTAGAATAGCAAGCAAAAAAGTGTGGAGAGAGAAAATGCACTAGCCACCTCTACTTCAGTCTGGCAGTGTTGGAAGTTATTCATTGGGAATGCCAAATAACAAAATCACATCAATTGCTTAAGTAATTATTTCTAATTTGGTTCTTAAGAAATGTTCTTCACTATCAATTAGTTCTAGAACAGATGTTGCTTTTAAAGCAATTTGTACTGGCATGACATAGTGAATTAATGCTATTTTGTCCCTTTAGTGATGTCAGGATGCATTTTAAAACTAACCCATTTACAGTGCTCCATCAAAGACAAGAAATGTGATGCATGTTGCTTCCAACAACTCATGGATTAGAAAGTACCCGTTTTACGAACAATGTGTATATGAATTTCTATATTGCAAAGATTGATTTTAATGTTTTAGTATTTTGAAAAGAGACTGAAAAATGAGGACTGAAGGCCTGATTAAGCAGTGGGCAGATTTTGGTTTGTGCTTGGCTTCTGCCATTAGAAAATGAAGGGGTGAGGAGGCAGAAGGAAAGGAGGGAGGAGAACAAGGGACACCCTTTTCAGAAGGAAAATGAGCTTTCAGGTGTATTTCCCATTCCTCCCAATTACCTTGCACCAGCCCACTATATACCTACCTGAAATTTCCTGGCCTAATGAGATGCAAAATGCCTTTCTGCATATGAATATTAAAAAAAGAAAAACACATATAGTGAGAACTGATAAAAATAGGCACAAAAATTAACAATTTTACTACAGAATAAAAATAATGTGGTTATTTAGCCTATATTCTTTTCTAAATTATGAGTTATTTCTCTAATGCATAGTTCAATAAACTATTTTCTTTATTTCCAGGACAAAATCTGACAGCACTAAAGCCATGGAGCACAAGTTTAAAGAAGTAGGTAGACTAAGTTCATTTTTATTTCATTCTGGATAATTACTGGAAAGCATGCAAACCTTATTATGGGAGGTGCGATTATCCAAAATTATTATGCATTTACAGTGTCTCAAAGCCAAACAAGGGACTGATCTTAGCTCAGGGTTCCCTGAACCAAGCAGGACAAGCACACACAGGACTGATCCTGGTTTGGTTGGGTAGGGTTTCTCATGGCATAAGGACCTCCCATTTTTTTCCTCACCCAGAATGAGGTATCCTTCCACCAGATAGGCAGCCTTCAGAGCAGACATTTCTGTCCTTCCTGACCTGCCTTCCCTGGAATGGAGAATTTCTAAGGGCCTGACTCATTTATTTCAAATAGTCCACTGATAGGGCCATAGAAAAAACACCTAGAAGTGCTGAAACTCAATCTTAGGTCCTTGGGAAATTTCCTGAAATTTTCCTACTCGCACATTCTTTATAGGGAAGCAGTAATAGTGACAACCAATTTGGAGGTTTATGTGGGACTCAAATGACAGATCAAATGACAGGATGCAAAGTATCTGGATCCTAGAACTCAGCAGGAACTTGTCTTAGGCAGTGGGGTTTGGGAGGGAGGAAGAGTAAAGGTTCCTTGGCCTTTTCCTAGGTATCTCTTTCTAGTGTAGCTGATTACAATACAGATTGCTGTGGGAAATAGAGAAGAGTGGAATACATATTTTATCTTCACTGCACTTGGGAGGAATGCTAGAACTTCCTAAGTTTTCCAGTGACAATTAGAACCTAATAATAGCAAAATTTTTTTAAGATTTTTTTTCTGATCTTAACTCATTTATACCTCAGCTTTTTATGACTTGCTTTCCTATCCTCCTTCAAAACACACTAGATGTCTACTTGCAAGATATGCTAAATTTTCACTTATTTAAAGTACTCCATGTTTGTTCCACTGCCTAGCTATGCCCATCAGGGAGCCTCCCTGTACTGCTGACCTTCCATAGTAACTTCCAGGAGGGAGGGATCCTCCCTTCATAGTTCTGTTGTATTGTGCTTTATCCGGCACTGAGTATACACTGAATCTTTACTAACATTTTAATTACAACTAAAAATATTAAAACTTAGAATAAACCCCTAAAGCCCATTGAACTTTAGTCACATTAACATATGCAAATATGATTATTTTCAAATCTTCCTAGGGGGGAAAAACATTTCTTGCCTCTAAAGGATCTCAAGTCATAAAATCCCTTTTTACCTAGCTCTAGGGTCCCATAAATTGGTGTAACATGTTTCATAAATGTTTGGTGGCAGACATTGCAACTTGCTTATCCCAAAATTCATCCTCCCCTTCTCTTCAAAAAGAACTCCAACTTTCTTTAGTATGACAAAGAGCCTGAACAAACATTACCAGCTTCACAGACTCTGTTCAAATGATGGGCATTCATGCAATATGATCAGGCCAGGGAGCTGGAAACAAGCCCATGGGAGGCTTTTGGAAAAGCCTGTTAGTAAGGGGGGGCAGATTCAGTCAGTAAGTACTTATTTGTATTTTGCCTTTTTTCTTTTGCCTCTCTCATTTATTTTCCTGCACAGAACATGGATGTGATGCCTGGAGGAGGGGCATTTATCTTGTGACCATAAAGTCATATGACATGTAGGAGCAGAGCAGGAAGTTAAAAGGAATCTTGCTCCTCTGTGACATTCTTGAGTGGTTGTACCCATTATCTTTGAACTGCCTTGTCTGTGAAGATCATGTTTCATGAGAAAAATAAGTCCATGTTCCTAAAGGGATCAGCTGATGAATGCCATAGCAAGTTTAGATAATAAGCTAGTAGAAATACATAAGATTCACATGGTTAAAGCAATTGATATAGTTAACTCATTAAAAGTACATATCAATAAATCATGTAGAAAGTATGCATAGCTCTTGATATATGAGAAACCCTTACATCTTACTTGTACTCCTATAGGTTCCAATATCATTTTATTAAGCAGACTTCTTACTTCCAGTTTCCTATGAGTATCATTGGTACTTAGTGAGGCTGGGCACAAGACTAGCATAGAACAGTGTGTCTTGTTCAAAAGAAACAGACTAAATAGGAGCTAACGGTCTTATTGTGAATAAAATTTTCATGCGTGCACAAAATTCACAATTCAGAAAGTCGAATTAGAGGAGGAACTATTTCAATAAAATGAGAAAATCAATTGTTACTATTCAAAATTGTTTGGAGTATTTTATATATGACAACATGCTCTCTAGGCAGGGAAAGAAATCATTAGAAATGTTACCTTAAATGTTATGTAAAATCATTAGAAATGTTACAGATTATCTAACTGAAACAAGATAAAATATATTATAAATGTGAGGGTGGTATATTTGAAATATGGATAATATGACCCAGCCATGTCAACTAATAATTCCTGTCTGTTTATAAGTCTCTACAGGAACAGGTAATTTGGTAATATATTTTTACACTTATTTCACTGCATTGAATGGAAGTGACACCCTGGACTTATTCTGAGATAAAGGTAGCAATTCAGTTTGCAGAATTCAATTCAATTTTGGTAAAGGTTTATTTAGCATATACCATGTATCAAGCACAGTGTTAGGATGTGAGGTTATAAACATGAATAAAATGTAACCTCTGAGCACCAAGGATTTAGAATCTGAGAATGAGCTAGAGAAGTCAAATATCTCCAAAAAATGGTCTAGTCTATCTTTGTAACTGGTACATTTGGAATAATACAAGTACCATATATGTTCTGGAATACATAGTGTGAAGGGATGAGTCAGAGGATTCTAGGGAGGAGGGACCTTTAAGTATTTAGGACTTGGGTAACCCAGCAAGCAGGGTGGGAATGGACTTCTAAACTGATGGCAAAAAAGGAACAAAGGCAAGTAGATACCAAAGTCCATAAAGTATGTGGTGCCTTGCAGAGTGCCTGGCACATAACAAGAGTCCTACAAATATTCATGAATGAATCAATGAATGTGAGCATGTTTGGAAAATAGTAATAATCAAATCATGACCACACTGCGTCAGATGTATACAGCGCACAGTGTCAGTTCATGAGAAGCCTTTTGTGTTGTGTTGAAAAGTTGAAGAGTAGGGGATTTTCACGTTTAGGGCAGAGAAATATGAATTCTGTCAGACTAGAAGGTCTTAATGGCTGGAGACTGTAGAATGGGCTCAGGAAAAGCTGATAGAAACACTGGACAAAGATATCGGTCAAGTTGCCTCATCAGGCAGCTTAAAGAAACACAAATGGAGCCCAGGAGAAAAGAGGGGATTGACAGGGTCTATGGACTATAAGCATTTATGCAAAACCCACAATGTGCCAGATACTTGGAAATGTGCAACAGAAAAAGATACATTCCTCGCCCGCACGGAGATTGCAGCAATTGTGATTCAGCATGACACATACCAGACAGAAGCATATATACAGACATAAAAGTAATATACATATAAAGGAACAATTAATTTCACAGAGTATGTGTGTTGGTGGGTTGGGAAGGGTATCAGCTCAACTTCACACTGCTGTTGACAACAGAAATTTAAAAGCTTCACAGAAGTTTTCTTGGATGGAAAGGTGGAGAAGGGCAAGTTGAGAAAGGACAAAGTAATGTCAGTTGCATGGCGATATGAACCAATGCTAGAGAAACCATAAGTACAGCGATGCCAGGCTCATGTGATATGTAAGCAGGTGGTAGATGAGATCATAGTGTGAAGTCTGTAGCAGCAAACAGCTATCTTTGAAGACAATGAGCTTTTTACTTTTTTTTTTAGATTTCTAATATCAAAGGGAGCCAAATGTGTAAGTGGATATATACTGAGGACTTCAGGGTACTGATATCATTTTCTAAATAATATATAAGAAGGGAGTAAGTTCATTATTGATAATTTTATATAAGTCATGAAAGTGAAAATAAATTCTGACAATATTGTTGGAAACTAGCTTGAAAAAATTATCAGAGAGAAGCATCTCAAAACTCTGCTTTAGCCAGGCATGGTGGGCAAGCCTGTAATACCAGTACCCCCAGAGGCTGAGGCAGGATGATCACAAGTTCAAAGCCAGGCTCAGCAATTTAGTGAGACCCTAAACAATTGAGACCTTGTCTCTAAATAAAAATATTAAAAAGGGGCTGCAGATGTGGCTATTTAAGTATTAAGTACTCCTGGGTTCAATCCCCATTACTCCCCCCTGAAAAAAATCTGCTTTATAAAAAGAAATATATAAAACAAATGCTGAGCTGAGATTCAAAGACTGCTGAATCTGGAAGAAATCTGAGGTATCACTAGGCAACATTTTTGTTGTATGGGTTGGAAAACTAAATTCCAGAGAGGGAAAATGATATGGTATAATATTAAGAAAATTAGGTTCAGTACTTTTTATTACAGGGAGTCCCTCTCCTGTTCCAAAAAAGAGCTGTTCTGGGTTCATACATACAACATTGTAGACCAGTGGTATTAAAATTATCCAGAGTGTTTTAAATATTTCCATTTTCAAAGATCTCATCTGCCTAAATATTAACTCAGTAGTCTAGAGTGGACACAAGATATCCATTTTCAAGAGATTTTCGAAGATCTAAGACTATTTCCTCTACATATCTTCTAAGACTGAAGGGGAGTGGTCACAGTTAATTGATTAAGGAAAATAAACTCTCCCAGAATTAAAAAAAATTAAATGAAAATCAAGTTTTTAAGAAACTACAGTTCTATTATATCTTAATCACTAATGTGTTTTAAATGTCTATTACATGTGTGGTCTATGGGAGGAAGGTGGAAAGTAGAGAATAATTTTGCCTTTTGTGTTTTTTCCATTTCTACAGAGAGTTTCTAAGAAGTTCCCACAGTCTTTCTGTGAGGCAACAGATTTTCCTCACATCGGCATAGCATAATGTTCAGTGTGTTCCTTGGTTTGTCACTTGAGAATGTGCAGTAGCACTAACAGTGGAAGTTATAAAGGTGGCAGCTTTTACAGCAATGCAAGTGTTAGCATTGTAAGTGCAAGAATTCATACACCCTGCAAGGGAATTTTTTTCTGTACTTTGTGATATCAAAATGCTTAACCTCTAGGTACTACCGGTTCTACGTGTATATTGATAAACCTCTAAAAATAGGCATGTTCAAATGATAAACCCTTTTAAAAAATAACCCCCCAATACTTTTGCCACAACTGGATATGATTAGAAACCTTTAACTGTAAACTGAAGCTAGACAGAGGCGTTCTAATTCAAGGGATGAAATACTCAGTATAACTGGACCCAACCTGTCAGAAATAGATGGTTATTAAAATGAAGCCCCTAGTCATTTTCTGAACTTCTGGGAGTCTCTTCATGCCAGGACACCCTATGCCCTTTAAAATCATGCCAGGAAACTTACTCTGAAGGGACCTTCCAGGTAACTTATAGATGCCTATTAAGAAGTACAAAAATTTCATGATATGGAGGTTCCCAATTCTTCGTTAAATTATCAACAAGGTAAGTAGGGGAACTTGATTGTTTGGTTTGGATTTTCCTTGTAGATTTTGACCATAAGATCTAATAGAATGGAACCTTACCATTGGAGCTGTTGAGGATTCATGTGATTATTTGCATATGATCCCAAAGTTCCTAGACATCACACCTCATAATTCCTTGAGCCATGAAACACTCAGACACGCTGAGAGGCTGCTCCAGTCTGTAGGTTGCTGACCTCTCACACACGTTACCTACTCCTGGATTTTCTATTACTAACGCAGTTTTGCTGTTCTCTACCTGTGCTCACTAATGTAAGAAAACCTGTGATATGAATAAATGATTGTTTCTTTTTAAAAATACTTGAAATGTATATGGCAGGATGATGCATGCCTGTAATTCCAGAGGCTGAGGCAAGAGGATCTCAAGTTCGAAGTCATCCTCAGCAACTTATCAAGGCCCTAAGCAACTTAGTGAGACCCTGTCTCAAAATAAAACATAAAAAGGGATGAGGATGTGACTCACTGGTTAAAAGCACCTGGGGTCAATCCCTGGTACCTAAATAAATAAATACAGATGAAACATGTGGCAAACTTTATTTAAAGTTGTAAAGTTGATAACTTGTTTACACTTTGTACAAAGCAAAGGTCAGTTTGACACAGAATGAGGACAGCATTTGGAAGAAAGTCTGCACAAAGCTGTCCGCATTCTTGATTTTGAGGGTTTATGAAGATCTCAGGATACATACCTTGTGAATGTCAAGGGTCTACTATAATTACTCTCATGAGTAGTTTCTTCCTCATCTAATCAAAGGACATAATTTCCATTTTAAAAAACCCACTGTACTATAGAAATGTATTAGCATTCATTAAGTGCTTTGGAGAAAAGTAACTTTTACCCAACCACAATTTAACTTACAGTCATGTTAGAGTCTTATAATGAACTTATATGCTTTTCATATTAAGGTAGGGTGACTTAAATATTTTTTAAAAATAAGTCATTACACATTTGATGATTAATCTTTTGAAATGTTTTGCTTTAGCATCACTAAAATAATCATAAACAATACAACCAAAGGCTGCTTAGAACTCTGGCCATTTAATATATCCATCCTAGGTAATTATAGTTTAAATATTCATTTCAATGGGCTTTCTAGAAAAATACGACCAAAGGATTTAGTGAATAATGAAACTTTTCTGATGATGATTTTAAAAAAGTTTTATGGATATCAGAATAACAGATTATTAACACTAAATGAAATATTTCTGGGTTCTAGGTTCTTCTAAGCTGGTGAGATTATCTAGCATAGCATTGCTTGCATACTAACACTACATCTGAAAGTAACTTAAAGGAGACTATTCTTGGAGAAAGAGAAATAAAGAATTATTTGATACTGGATTGTAAGAAGTAGCACAGTTTTATTATTTTTGTTAGCAGAATGTTATGCCAGAATATCTTCCAGGTTTAAGATAATTAAAACAGTTATTGGTAAAGTTTTTTCTTTCTCTATATGGGACCAAGAGAACAGAGATAAAATAAAATGAACAAGATTACATGATGAGAAAAGAGAACAGAATGGTAAAGGAGGAAAGAATACAGTAGAAAAGGTGAAGGCAGCAGGGAGAATTGAAGAAAGCCAAGTAGAAACACAGGCTTAAGGTTGGCAGAAAGATATAAATAGAGTCCACAGAGGAAACACAAAGAGTCTTAAATGGAAGAAAAATTCAAAATAATTTTACTTTTTGTCTTTAATCATGTACTGAAACTGTTCTTCACTTTGTCATTCAATTTATCTTCTACACCCCTCCAAACATCTTAAGATAAAATTCACAGCCTAAGTCTTAAATCCTATAGAGAGCTCCCATAACAATATTAATGTTCTATTTCTTTATTGCTCTCACTTTAGTAAAGGTAGAGAAGTCAAGGGAATATATACTTAAAGTCCTAATGGATTATAGAAAGAAGCAAGTACTTGGATAGCTAAAAGAAAAGAAAATTTGACCTCTGACAAAGCCATTTTCTTCCATATTTAATTTATGGGAATTCAGTAATTTGTATGCAATATACATTTTCTTATACAGCAATCTAAGAAGCAAAAGCACATTTATTAATTCTCTATTTGCTATTTAACATTCATATTAAAGTATGATTTTTTTCACATTCATTATTGACCATGGTAGTATTGCTGATTCTAAGAGTTACTAGTGGATGATAAAGAACTAGGGGAATTAAAACCATCAATGTTGCAATTTAGCTAAACAGTGTTTCTGCATGAAGGTTCTCATCTTCATGGATATTGCTTGATATGGCTGATAAGCTCTGTCTTTGGAAAACTATTTCTTCCCTTGACCTTCCTTAATAAATCAAGTTCTAATTTGATTTTTCTATTCTTTCTGCTTCTTTTCCTTCTTGTTCCAAAAAATACAGACTTTATTAGCTCCTTTTTGCAAATTATCTGAGAAAGATAATTTGCAAATCTCCTCTACTCCTATGGATTCATCTATCACTTGTGGATTATTCCACAAATATTTGTCCTTAGTTCTGACTTCTCTGCCAAGCTCTCCTTCTAATTTTCTAAAAGCTGAATAATTCTACTTACATGTCTTGCCGTTACCTTAAGCTCAACATGCCAAATGCTCAAGTCATCATCATGTCTACATAAAGTTTTTTAAGGATTATCCTTATTCCATACTCCTCATAACTAACTCCCCTCCAAGGAAATATTGCCAAATGTACCACTGTTCACTAGACCCTCACAAAACAGTGCTGAGGTCATATCACTTTATTATTAAAAACTATTAACCAAGAGCAGTGGTGCACACTTATAATCCCAGCAACTCGTGAAGCTAAGGCAGGAGGATCGCAAGTTTAAAGGTCAGCCTCAGCAATTTAGTGAAGCCCCAAGCAACTTATAGAGACCCTGGCTCAAAATAAAAAAAATAAATGGGGCTGGGGAAGTATCTCAGTAATGTGCCCCTAAATTCAAGGCCCAGAGCAAACAAAACAAAACAAAGCAAAACAAAACAAAACCTTTGATAGTCTTAGCTACCTAAACAGCAAAATACGGACTCATTATTTTGGCATTCCAGGCTCTACAGAATTAGAGATTTGTAGCCCCCAACCCCTTCATTATTCCTTGAGAATATACCTATGCTGATCAAAACAAATTAATTACTACTTACTCTCACCTATGTAGGTCTCACATTTTCTCTTTACATCTTTGATGGTATCTATTTAAAAACTTTCAATAAAAAATGCCTTTAGTTTTCTGTCAACCAAATTTCTTTTTCTTTGATCCTGACATACATGCTACATTCTCTACAAAGCCTTGCCTGATCACTTTAGCCTGAATTGGTAATTTTCTTTTTCAAATGCTTATTATATTTTCTGTGTTTTCCATTTCTATATCACATCCATTTTGGCATAAAATGTATTTACTTGTAAGTCTCACTATCTCTTGAACTAAATTGTGAGTCCCTGAGGACATTACATACAACAATCACTCAATTTGCAGTGAATGAATGAAGAGTCCCTTATCCCCCAAATCTTCTGTTACTCTCCCATAGCACAGACTCCTCATTCATTGTTTCTACAACTATGCCTTGAGCTTTGTTATTCACCAGTGTGCTAGGCACCAGAACTGAATAAAACATTCATGGTCCCTGTTGTTAGAGAGCTTGCAGTCTAGTAGGAAAGGTAAACATTTAAATATTTCTATGTGCCACTGGAGCTGATAGAAGACTCCTAGAACACTCACAACAGCTTTCTTCTAAGTAGGGCATATTTCTTATCCTTAGAATAGCTGGGAATAGGCAAAAGTTATAGCTGAATTACTGGACCCATACTACAGAAAATATATATTGTACACTTTGATTAAATATCAGTTTCCCGGAGTCTATAATGATGGCAATGGTTTATTAATTATCCAAGATTTATGCTAGATACTTTATATACTATAATTTTTCTTTTTTACAACAACCTTGCAAGGTAGGTACCTTTATTACCATTATACAGATGAAGAAATAAGCTCCAAATGATAAGTTACTGTACCCGAAGTCCTACTCGTTAAGGGCAAAAGCAGGCTTATGACCTGAAACAGATTCTTTCTCCTTCATGCCATGAGTAGATCATGCAGTTGTTAAATATTCTGCAATTGCAGAATATTTAAATGTAGATTATAAAAACACATACGGGAGAAAAATAATTCTTGATGTAGTTTGCATTTCTCCAAATTGCATGATGCTGCTAAATATGCTTTAAGAAATGATAACATTCCATTTATGCATTAGTAAAGAATGAAATTGAATACTTTTAACATTAATTTTTACTGTATAAGGATTAGAAGCTCAGACACATTTTGTTCCAAATACTTAAAGCAGCATTAGCAGATCTGTATTTAAAGTATCCAAGATTTTCCACATAAGCATGCTTTGCAGTGATGGGCTGGATGCCCCAGACCTTTCTCAATGGGGTGTCATACTTGAACAGAGAGGCCATGGGTGGAAACATCATAATAGTTGAAGGCTTTTCTTCTCTAACATTAATGAAAATCTGCCTATTTCATGCTATTTTTTAGAAATACTCTCCACTAGAATTGGGAAATCAGGATCACACAAGGCATTTTGTAGCCTTATTGTTTTTAAATTAAACTCTCAAATTTATGATACTAATTTTTTATATGCAGAAAATACAAATATGTAAAGAAAATCTTAAAATTATAACTTTTCTACATCACAATATACTATTCTACTCCAATGTATATCACAGATCTTTTGAGAATGCTGCTTTAAGTATTTGCAACAAAATGTGTTTTAGCTTCTAATTCTTGTATACTACGAATTGATGTCAAAAATATTCAATTTTGTTCTTTATCCTTGCACATAAGGAAATCCACCATTTCATAAAATATATTTAGCAATATGTGGTTATGTATCTGACAGAAGTTTATATTTTTGCCAGGAATATTTTATTAATTTTAAAATTATAAATTTTTATACCTTATTCTTGATTTTAAATATAGAATGTGATATCCTATAATCACTGATTAGTGTACTAGAGATTCTCTGGTTTTGTCTGCTGATGTTAAATTTAACATTTTAGAAAGAAGGAGAAGAAGGTAGAAATGATGCTAAACTGCATTACATCACATCATATTTAAATGTAGATTATATAAATACATATAGGAGTAAAATAATTCTTTGTATGGTTTGCATTTCTCCGCAATGCAATTTATAATATTATTTCAAAACATTTAACAAACCTTTCTTAGATATTGTTCAAAAGTATATTTGAGGAATCATTTCCATACATATAGAATTTAATTTTTTGATTCCTAAGCATTATTTCTGGCTGTGGCATGTTAATAAGCAAGCACTTTGTAACTGAAAATACATTTTAAAAACCCATAATCCTTAATTTATAAGCTAATAGTCAACAATATATATCTAATCCCAAAAAACTCAGATGCCTATCACTTACTTCAAAAAAAAAATCTTTAACCATGAAATTTTAAATCTACTCCATCAGTTAGCCCAATGTCTTTGTTTTAAAGATGTTAAATGATTTCCTCAAACTTAGATAACTATTTTGTGGCAGAATCTGAATACAATTTTCAAATTTAATTTGCTTTTGCTTTTGATTATTCCATTCTTTAACTTAAGATAGAATTATTAAAAATTTATAATTTTTGTTATCTATTGGAAAAGAAAATTTTATATTAGATATTCACCTATAATGAAGTGATTACAATGCTATATACTAATATTCATCTAAGATAGCAAAGCAATGGCATTTACCTTAAATTTACGTCTCTGCTCTGCACAGCTGTTGAAGAACCACAAGTCTGTCTCATGGCTGTAAATGTAACAAGAACAATAATGCGACCAATTTTCATATCTAAACTAAATGAAGTAGATTTGTCATAGGCTAGAAAATTGATAATGTATTTTATAAAAAAATTTAAATTTACAGATTTTGGAAGTGTGCATGGGTGATATATATGTGTATAAGTGTGTGTGTGTGTGTTGATTTACTCTTCCTCTCCTGGAAATTCATGAAATTGAAAACATTAAATATTCTCCTTGGCTACCTTTTCTCATTATGGATCACTATGGGCAAATCAAATCTAGGAAATGTTGAGTAGAAATAAAAAAGACAAATTAAAAGAAAAGGCCATCTTCTGCTGTTATTACTCAACTAGGTTTTCTGGAAAACATAGACTGTGAAGATGAAATATCTAGTAATGTTTAAATTGACTCCCATTTGCAACACAATATATATTATTCATCAATATCTGATTAATCAGTGTACCTGATTGGATCTATTCATTTGGTGTTTCACAAAATGAACAGAAAATGTAAAAATATTTCAAATACACATATTCAGATAACTATTCATGGAAGTGAAATCACTACTATCACTGGTACTCATGATTGTCAGGAGGTATGATTTTTTTTCTTTCCATTTTGCATTAGACATGCTAATACTTATGCCATCTGTAGCATCAGAAGCTGAAAAAACTTATATTAATAATAATAATATATATACTGGTCTGCTAGAGATAGACTGTTTCATGTCACACTTCAAATCTGGACACCACTTTTTAACATTTGAAAAAAATTCAGGTAAATGTTAACAAGCAACTGAATATTGTTCTTGTGACTTGAGCCATCAAAACAGTGCTATAAAATCAGTATTTTCTTTCAAACTTTATGAAGTAGTTCTTTATCAAAGCAATATTTAAAATAGGAAATACAAAGTTTCTCTATTGGTTTTCTAAAGACATTATTTCTGATATGATAAGAACCAACATTATCTATTAACACTAAATTTCTTCCCTTGCAAGTGCAGATTCTGAATTATTTTCAATTATCCTTTGGAAACTTAAAGAAAATCTCTAAAAATTTTGTTGAACCCATAGTTAAGTACAAAAGCCCTACACTGTGAATCTTATGAAAATTTTAAAATGTTAATTTCATATTACATGATTAAAAATTTTTAACCAGAATATTCTTTTTTAACACAAGTAGCAAATAGTGCAACTCATGCTAAATAGTATTTGCAGATGCAAGGATAAGCATTAACCTAATATCCCCATTTGATAACAGATGTGTAAGCTAGTATGAAATGTTGTTAGGTTTTTATTACATTTTTAATACAATCTCAGAATGCCTACAGTTGCTAAGCTTATCAAGTACTATGAAATATTGAAAATGCAAGTTCTCATATTAATTGTAGTATATATTTTAGTGAGCAAATAAGCCTTCATTATTTTTAAATTTTCACTCATAAAGTCAATTTCTCATCCCCCATGCATTTTAGCAAGAGATCCCATTAAAATCACAAATAATACAAAATGCTACAGTTTTATAATTTATACAATGGAGATAAAGATTTAGATTAATATGCACCATGAAACACCAACTACAAGTGATACCAGGAAAATATAGTCTGATGAACAACTGCAATTCTTAATAGGTATTTACATACAGTACTTTTATTATTTCACACTGATGTAAAAATTTGAGGACTTTGCTTAAAATTTATTTATACAATTGTTACATGAAAAATTTCTTATGTTAGAGTCACTAATATTCCCACATTATATGTGAATATGTTTTTAAAAAATTATGTACATTTTAGTTAATCAAAGTGTCACATTTTGATTCTAGTATTACAACAACAACAGCAACAAGTCAAAATCCTAAAGCCCAGCTATTCTTTCCAGAGATACTCTGGCAACCAGCAATAAAGAAACTTCTACTGGACTTAGTTTTGGAAAGGAAGGAGCAACTGAGAATTCCTCTATTTTGTCAAAAATATGATAAACAAAACAATAAATACTGTTTTTCATACATTCAAAACAGGAACTTCTTTCCCATCTTTGGCTTATGTTGCCAGCATCTAAATTTTCTTTTCTACACCAACAAGAAAGCAAAATGCCCACTGTGAAACTACGGTGAGGATCAACACTTCATTTGCTATCTTCTGGGACTTCTACTATGCACAATTTTCTCTGTTATGTAAATGCATGGAGAGACTCATGGGATCAGATAACTATAGAAATACTACACTCAGTGCTACAGTTTGGGGAGTGATATGAAGGTGAGTAAAGTGTGTCACGGAGTTATTGATTAGTTAAGAGAATGTGGAATTTGTTTTAAAAGAGGAAAAAATTAAGGAGACTCTTAGATTCAGGCTGATTCAATAATACTTTCATTTGCAATTATGGTAGACATTATACTTTTAGACTCTGATGAACATCCCCTACCCCCAAGTCTTTCTTCTGCCCACTCACTCCCATAAATGACTTTGTTCCCAAGAAAATAAGTTCTCTCAGATTTGTTTAGAGACCATAATGTAATCCAGTTTTGGGGTAATAAGTAATTCTGGATTGTGTGGATCAGTAGCCTATAATTCTTTGTCATACAAACTGAGCTTCAGAAGGATATCATGTAAGACTTAGTTGCTAACATCTGTGAGTACATCTGAAAATGAAAACAGACAGCTAGGTCATTAAAAAAGAAGACTGTTTGTTAAAATAGAGCCATAGGAGATGTTTACTTAAGAAAAAAAAAAAAACTAAACCCTAAACATGCCTTATTAAAATGTATGTAACACATGATTCAGGAAAAAGCATCGATTCTAGTTCAACAAAGCTGCTGAACGCTTTGAGAGGTGTTTCATCCAACTCCGGATTCCACCTTCCAAGGATTTTTTTATATACACCTTAAAAATATTTCTTCCCCAAGAATATGTCCCATATATTTTGGTTAAGAATACTATATAAAACAATGGTTATATTATGTAGCAAAAGTTACTTTAAAAGGCATACATCCTACCAGTTTCACAGGACAAATATAAGTGAGTAAGGACAACAAACTCCAGAATGTGTTTTTATAACTGTAGCAACAGCAATAACTCCCTGGCAAACTCAAACAGTTTTTTTGGCAATGGTGGAGGTTTTCTGCATTTGTCACTTGGATACAACTGCAGAAGGGTTGTCTAAGACTGCTTTGTTTCCTTCCACATCACTTTAATATGACTTTACTTTTTTATTAAGAAAGAATTTGCACATTTTTACCTATATGTGAATAAAATCCCATTAAAATCCCCCAAGGGAATTTTTATACAAAATTTTCTATGACTATATATTCCAAATGTAGATCCTACATAATTTTTGTAAAGAGTCAACTTGGAAACTTTGGAAATTTATGCTGATAGAAAAAAAAATTGCTTTTCTTTTCTAAGAAAAAAATTGTCTTTTGGAATTAAAATGACCTACAAAAGCAAATGTAATAATTTCCTGTATATATACAATTGTGCCTGCACATCTGTTATTATGAATATCTTTTAAAATAAGGCCCCAAGGACAGAAGTGCTTTACTAACCTGCAGTGGTCTCTGTTTATCACTGCTTTTAGGAGATTTCAATCCACTTGTTTGCTGCTGTAAGAGAAGTTGTCTTGCTGCTTGAAGAGCCTAGAAGTAAGAAGGGGACGATATCTAAATATATTTTTTTAAAGTTAAAATGATGATCGGTTATTTTGTATGAGAACTCTCACTTCCCTTTATAGTCATTATTCTTTTTTTTCTCCAAATATGCAAAAAAATTCACAAAACACATGTATGCAACTTTATTCAAAATCATGAAGTTGCATGCAATTCTGTAGGAAATTAATTTGTTTAAAGTGCCTAAAGAAAAAATGATCAACTGTATCAATAACCCCATTTCTACAAGGAACTTGTCTTTGAGTGTTGAACTAAAATGCCCACTCCCTTTTAAATTATCATTCAATTTGCATTTTCATATTACAATTTTGAAGCAAAAGCAGTA
>NC_062220.1:38178208-38203208 GCF_902686445.1 Sciurus carolinensis
ACACCACATGACAGCTTGCTACAAAATGCTACCACTTTCAAAGTATTTGGTTTTCACATGCATTTACACTTATCTTTAAAAGAGTTGAGATCATCTTCCAATGCAAACGCTTATGAAAAATAATTAATTGCCTGTTTCAACATTCTTTGGGTAGCAGTAGAGATTGCTATAGTAAGCATTAAGAGGTAGGAGAACAAAAAACAATTCCAAGAAATCAGGAATGATTTAAAACTCATAAGCAGGAATCTCTGGTAGACTGCATTCTGACTGCATGCATCATATGACATTTTTATTTCCAGTATTCTTTTGGGCTGAATTTCAATAAACAATTGCTCAGAGATGTTTAGCTCATTTTGGAATTTATTATTGTAGCTACTCAAATGATGAAAGATTAGGAGATAAAACATTTTCATCAATATAAGGTACTAGGTGTCAACTTACATAAAATATTAATGTGAAAATCACTTACCACTTCTATTGATAAACAGAAAAGATAAATTCCAGGATCACTCATAAAGTTCTATGAGTCAATTAGGTATTTATATGGTAATCCTCCCTCCCCAAATTAATTTAGAACAAAAGGCAAGAATTGTTTACAAAATTTCCTTTAATAATGACAGAATCTGATTCAAATAAACAAGAAAGAGGTTTCTAAGGCAGCCAAACCATATCTAGTTTCCAAAAACACATTTGTTTTGAATTAAGGGTGCACTTCACTTAATGACATGATCTAATTTTAGTCGACCTAAAGAAAATTAACATAGGGGATTTTCAAAATTTGGATCAGATTAAATGTTTGGAAAAAAAGAATAAAAATATTTATAAATAGATTTAAGGTACACATTTCATTAGCCACGGAAGTGTGAGAATGCACATATTTTCCAGAACTGAGTGCATTTTGCTCTAAAATATTTATTGAAAAGTGTCATTCCTAACATTTATAGTGTAATTATAACTAAGCTAAACTTTTGAAAGAAAAGCAAAGTTTAAGCATATCATTCTTCTCAAGTAGTATTAACTTTAAGTTTGTGATAAACCACACGAAAAGCAATTCTATGGAGTAGGGTCATCATGAGAATGAATTTAGGGTGAAAAAACTTTTGTAACCTGTCAGAAAAATATTTCCCCCCAGAGAAACACTGACTTAAAATTATTTTAGAGTAGTTTAGAAATAGCCAGTAAAACCAAAAGTGTTGAGTATGCTTAGGTTTATAAATACCTTTTATTCAAAGTAAATAGATATATATTTTGGGAAAAAACAGACATCACTCAAATCTCTCCCCATAAAAATAGGAATGCTTAACCTATCAGCCTGTTGCATTTGAGACATTAAAATGAAAAATGACATCTACGCCCATTAATATCTTCAATGTATAAACAGCACAGCGTGACACATTCTTGAGAGCTGAAGGCTACAAATATCTCTCTGAAACATAAATAACAAAGCACTCAGAAGCATATTTGATGTTGATATTCATCTCTGAGAAAAACACTGCTGCCTAGGCTTCTTATGAAAATAGATGCAGCCCAAATGGATCTCCTGTAATTGGTTTCAGATAGCGAGGTCAGAAGAAATATGATACAAGAAACGATTATGTGGAACAGGCGAAACAAGAATGTTTACACAGGCACTCCCTAGTTATACTGACAAGGGGTGTATACTTTGTAGATAACCAGAACCCAAAAAAAAAAAAAAATTGCCAACAGGACATCCAGAATCTTGCTCCTCACACTCATATATGTTAACCTTTAACATGTTATGTCTTTAAAATGCTACTTTGAGTACTGAATATAAAATAAGTTTCCAAACAGAATTTCATTTTCTAATTATTTTCCCAACTGTGGTTGATAAAAAGTATATTCAGATCCTTCCACAAAGGATATGAATTCCTATTCCGTTCGGCCTTTCTTCCCATTATGTTTCTGCTAAGGAGAGTATACTGATAAATGTAATCTGAAGTCTCATAATGCTATTTAATAGAAGAAAATTAATCACCTAATTGTCATAACCTATTTTCAAACAGCAATCTATCAGAGTGAAATTATGCATCTGTAGCTATTGACCCTTCATTTTATCATGCCTGATATATAATTAGACTAAGTTTGTTGAAAAAAAAAAAAGATAATTATTAGAAAATATTTTTTAGGGGCTGGGGAGATAGCTCAGTCGGTAGAGTGCTTAGAGTGCTTGCCTTGTAAGCACAAGGCCCTGGGTTCGATCCCCAGCACCAAAAAAAAAAAAAAAAAAAAAAAAAGAAAATATTTTTTTAAATAAATGTTTTTTTACAGTATATTTTATATAAAGTTAGAGAAAAAATGTGTGGATATATTGTATTTGTATTATACATCACTATGGAGGCCAAATTGAAAAGCTAAAATCATTTATTTTAGATTATAATGAGTAATTACTTGCTAAGCTTCCTATTTACCAATTTGATGTTGGGCTTTCTTGGCTTAGTGTTCATGATGTAGATCCAAAGGAGAGACAACTGAGGTGTTGAATCTGTGATGGATCTACAAGTCAGCCTCAGAAGCAACAAAGTCCTAAAGATTCAGTTCCAAATCCTATACTCTGAATAGCCAGTATAACTGGAAACCACTGGAAGATCTCCAAAACTCTTCCATGGAATAAGCCTGTTAACAGCAATTGATGGCTAAGACAGGTTTTATTTTCTCAGATCTCTAATCACATATTCCATTTAATGGCATGAACACATTGTCTTCATCAGAGCCAGCATTCCCAGTCTGCCATAAAAGAAACCAGTTATCCTGGTATTCATGTATTTCTTCAGTCTTCTGTTGTTACTGGTAGTGATTTGCTAATAGATTATCTAGAAGAACAGTATTATATATAATCTGACTAATTAAAATTCTCATTCACATTTTATGGAATTCCGACAAACTTAAAAATTCCCAAGTATGAAATGTAAAGATGAATTGGAACCAATTTTATTAAAATTGATGATTTTACAACCACTCTTTTTCATGGTACATGTTCCGAAAATTACAATGATTTTTTAAAAAATATTTTAGTTGTAGATGGACACAATACTTTTATTTATTTATTTTTTATGTGGTATTGAAGATCAAACCTAGTGCCTCACATGTGCAAGGCAAGCACTCTACTACTGAGCTACCACTCCAGCCTTACAATGATTTTTGCCCCTCTTGGTTATTTATCTTTTTGCTATGAAATATTTTATCACTTTTCACCAAGCATACTTTGAATTTATATTTTGATTCTCACATACTTTAGCAATTTTTTTTCATTATGAGACCAATATCATCTTTTGTTTGGATATGGATTGAAGACTCATTATTGCTATCTTGATATAATTTTAACTGGCATATTAGATATTAACTGAAAATACATGCTACTAAATTATAGCATGATATCCGAATATAAATTATTATTTGAATCCTTTTTTATGGATTTCCTTCTCAATTTAAAAGACTGCAGAAGAGGTAGTGTTTGGTAAAATGTTTGGAAGGTTAAAATACATAAAAATTACTTGTCATTAAACATTTTTGTAAGTATGCCCATAAATCAAGGAAAGAACTAAACATTGCATACTTGAGGAGACAAGGTGTGATAGGAGATTGTTTCTAATAAGGAACATCAAGTTGCATGTCAAAAGGCATAAACAATGCTAACTGAAAACAGGAATCACAAGAGGCACCATCAAAATCAAACCAACAGGACTTAGAATGGAATAAAGGATAGGGAGAAACAAAGATGACTCCAAAATGTTGTTAAAGGTAACTGAGAGCATAGCATGCTGCCGCTGGAAAGGGCAAAATCTGTCCACAAAACACAGCCTTGGAGAGAAGATCATGCTGTGTACCTACTGCTGGCCTAACTAGGGGAAGATTCCTGTACTGCAGTAAGTAACCCAAAACTCTAGGTTGAGAGTGGTCACGTTTACAACAGGCACACAGAAGTAGGAGATGGATGGGTTTTCTGGATTGCTGTTAAAGGAAAGGAAGAGAGAGGAAGACTCAAGGCCTAAAACTTGGAGAATATTTTTTTTGAGAAGTGAGGAGACAGCGAAAATGAAAACTAAACTAGAAGAGGACTTAATATTAAAAGTCAAGCACACAGACCAATGAAACAGAATAGAGGACCTCAAAGGAAACAGCTTCTACAGCTGGCCGATTGTTGACAAAGGTGCTGTGAATGTGAGATGGAGAAAAGACAGTGTTTTCAATGAATGATGTGGGGAAATCCAGTATCCACATGCAGAGGAATGAGACTAGACTCCATCTCTCATCAGTTGCAGGAAATAGACTCTATATGGATTAAAGACTTCAATGTAACTGAAACTGTAAAACTACTAGAAGAAAACACAGGGGAAACACTTGAGGACATTGGAATGGGCAAGGAATTTTTGGATAAGTCCCAAAGCCACAGGAAACAAAAGGAAAAATAGAAAAATAGGATTATATAAAATTAAAGGCCTCTGAACAGCAAAGGAAACAAGAGAGTGGAATGAGAGTTGGCATACTGTATGTATCTGACAAGGAATTACTTACTAGACTATGTGAGAAACTCAAAGAACACGATAGCAAAAAACAAAGAACAAACAAGAACAATAAGAACAACAACAACAAAAAAAACTAAATAACTTGATTTTTAAAATGAGCAGGAATCCTAAGTAGATATGTCTTAAAAGTAAATATACAATTGACTAACTGATACAAGAAAAAAAAAAAAGAGCTCAGTATAACTAATTACTAGGGAAATACAAATCAAAATCACAAGGAGATATCACTTCCCTCCAGTAAGAATGGCTATTATCAAAAAAATGAATGATAACAAATGCTGACAAAGATGTGGAGAAAAGGGAACTCTTGTACACTATCGGTGGGAATCTAAATTAGTGTAGCCATTATGGAAAATAGTATGGGGATCCCTGGAAAAATTAAAAATAGAACTACCATATATCAAACAATCTTACTACTATATATATATCCAAAGAAAATGAAATCAGTATATTGAAGAGACACCTGTATTGCAATGTTTGTTGCAACACTATTCACAACAGACAAGATAGGGGAACAACCTAAATGTCCATCAACTGATGAATGGATTAATAAAATGTGGTACTTACACAAAATGGAATAGTGGTTAGCCATAAAAATGATGAAATTCTGTTATTTGTGACAATATGAATGGAACTGGAGATCATTATGGTAAGTGAACTAAGTACTGCATGATCTCACTCATATAGGGAAATTAAATAAGTTGATCTCATTCTCAAAGAATTTGAGGAGAATGGTGTTTACAAGGTCTGGGGTGTGTAATGGGCAAGGAGGAATGGGAAGAGGTTGATCAGTGGTTACTAGCGTGCTATCACACAGAAGGTAACTACAAGTAACAGTTATGTACTTTACACTTCAAAAAGCTAGAAGAAAAGATTTAAAAAGTCTTCAAAGTAAAGAAACGATAAATTTCTGAGTAGATATATTTAACCTGCTTTAAACATTATACAATGTATCCACATGCTGAAACATCACATGGCACCCAGTAAATACGTAAATATGCGTGATGTTTATTTTTATATATTAGGTAAAACGATAAATTTAATTAAAGTGACTTCCTGGAAATGTTAAACAGAGTATTACTTATGACACTAATTCCATCCCTAGCTATACACCAAAGAGAACTGAAAATATATATTCCTATAAACAGTTATACATGAATGTATATAGCAACATTATTCACAATGGTCAAAAGGCATAATCAACCCAAATATCCATAAACTCATGAATTAATAAAGTATAATGTATCCAGAAAATGGAATGGTATTCAGCAATACAAAAGAATGTAGTACTGATACATGCTACAATATGGATGAACCTTAAACTCATGTCAAGAGGAAGAAGTCAGTAACAAAATATCACATATTAGGTGATTCCATTTGTGTGAAATGTCCAAAATAAGCAAATCCAGAGACAAAAAGTAGATGAATGGTGGAGGGAGGGGAGAGTGTAGAGTGACCACCATTATGTAAGGGGTTTCTCTTTAAGTTAGTGAACTTGTTCTGGAATCAGACTGTGGTGACAGTTGTACTACCTTGCAAATAGACTGAAAGGGGAAAAAATTTTCCTGGATTTTACACCAAAAAGGAAAAAATTCTTGAAAGGAAAGAAGGATGGATGATGTTTTCAAACACTAAAACCTCAAAGAGGCTAATAAGGAGTGATGGAAGTTCCTCTCGATCCAATACTTGATATGTCACCTATCAGATGTAAATTCCCATAGATTATTAGAGTGGAAGTTAGATTATAAGAGTTACTGGGCAATCAGTGGGGTTGGGGGAAGGATCATGGTCATAAATGCAAATAATTATTTTCATAAATACTAAGAAGACCAAAAGAAAAGTATAGTTTGAGTTGTTTTGTCATTTGTTTTAAATAAAGAAAATTTGGTAATGAGATTGACAAATAGGAATAAGTGCTTTAATAAATAAGAGAACTTAGAAAGTCCCTAGAAAGGATGGGACAGTACTAAGCCAAGGGACAGGAGGAGGTGATAAACTTGTGGGGAGAAGGAACACATCTTCTAAGAGAGGCTGAAGAGATGGGAGTACAGGCAACTCTGACAGGAAAGGGAGAGGCCACACCAGATGGCTTCAATTAATTCAGAAAATAAGGACTTGTGGTTGTCTAGTGAGAATGAGAGAGATCAGAATTTTCAAAGAAAGAAAAGGAGCTTTTTAAATCATCACTATGAGAAATAGAACGGACAGAGTAAAATGTGGCATTTACAATATTGTCCAGTAGTTTCGGGAACACTGCCTCCAGGACTGCACAAGGAACTGCCTGCTCTCCCGAGGCAGGAACCTAGTGTCATCACTCCTCAACCAGTTTTTGAGATTTTTAGCCTGGTGAAGGTGCCTGGAATCTCTGATATATATATCAAGATATGAGGATTAGTCACGTATTGTGTGTACTGTTACGGAGACTGGTGATCTTTATTTTTTAATCAATAGCAAAAAAAAATCTGTCCATGATGCTGATGCTGGTACTGTTGGCACAGCTGACTCTTCCAAAGTTTCCATTTGCACCTGAGAAAGTATGATGTGACAATGTTGACTAGCTCTCAGAAGACATCTTTTGCTGCTTCTCAGTTGACGAATGTAGACTATTTAATCACCCCGAAGCTTCATTTTCTCATCTATTAAATGCAGTCAATAATACTTAACTCTGCCTATGGGTGATTTGTGAACTCAAAGCATAGTGTATTTGAAAGTATTTTAAGAACTAAAAGGTAAAGTGTTATTGTTCCCAGTGAAGACTTCTGAAGTGATATTATTCCTCTAATGGATGTCAGTTCTTCCAAGTACATGACACTGGTCATTTGAGACTGACTCCTGGTTCTTAGTTTGATAATGACTTTGCTAAATAGGTATGTGCATTTTAACTAAAGGGCCTGGCATACTGCGATTCCTAAAGTGCATCTCAATTTTTAGTTATCTGCAATCTGTTCAATTAAGAAAATGTCCACTGAATAGGAAAAATATCTTATTAGCTTCATGTTCTGTGATTTTTTTGAAAACTGAATTTGAATTTGCTCTGAGAATTTAAGGATTTGAAGGGAAGAATACAGAACCTTATGAATGTACTCACTGGACACACCCCTTCCTTTCTAAGTCCAGCACTACATCTTGGTTAGGTAAAAATGGCAAATATGGGGTTCAACAAAGACAAAAAGGAATAAAAGGAGAATTCATGGTTATCAATTGCTCATGATATGCAAGTCAAAATTCTAAATCCTGGCACACACGATATTACTTCATCCTCAATAACCCTCCTTTGCACAGGTGTGTACACTGGGACACAGAGCAGGCAGGCCATGTACCCAAACTGCTCAGGTGAATCTGAAGTGGTACAGGAATCTGAACAGGCTCCCAGCTGATTTAAAGTTGTGCTTTTTCCACAAGGGGTAGTCAGGGAGACCACATCACACTGAAGAGACTTTAACACAGTGAAAGACTCCAGTGAAAACTGGTTGGAGTATAAAGAAAACAAAATAAATTCTGAGTCTTTAATAACACTGCCAGTTATGTCAATAAGAACAATATAAAGAATTGCAAGATTCTATTCAAATTATATTTTTAAATTACTTTATGAGGAAAATGAGATATAAGCTTCTAAGGGAATTTTACTCCCCTTAAATGATAAAAGTCTCTGAAGTCTCCACTTGATTGAGGATGTTTGCTACAGAGAAGTAGCCAATATTAAAGAGGAAAAAACATTAATAAATCATCAATCACAATCAAACACAAAAAATATCCTTTTCTAATAAGCTGTAAGTAAAATGTACTATTTTCTGATGGAGTTGGAAATAAGGTTGCCAGATAAATAGAGGATGCTCAGCTTAATTTGAATTTGACTTTTATTTGCTAAATCCTGCAACCTTAGTTAGAAGTATTTCAGAGTATGTTGCTGCCAAGATACCAGAATTTTTATACCTAGTTTTTCACTTAAAGGTAAAAAGTACTGGTCATCTCATCAGTGGAAATGGTTTTGGGCTACAAGAGTAAAAAAGTCAACTTACATGCAACAGGTTAGCTAGAGGAATGACCTGGGGGCTTGGTTGCTTTCCAGTGTGAAGTGATGCTCCCATAGCTATGCGTGGAGAGTGAAAGGGCAAGGTGGACTACCCCAAAGAGAAAATGTACACACTTTTCAAAGAGCCGGATCAAGAAAACCAGAGGGAACTTTTCTTTTAGAGTCCACATTCTGGTTTCTTGCAATCAGAGGCATAGATGAGAAAACTGCAAAAATTTGGTTCTCTATTCACTCTCCCCTCAGTAATGAAGAGGATCAGTAGCCAGGACCCCTGAGGCAAAGATTGTGACCCTGCTTGGCACCAGGGAGAGGAAATGCTCCTGCAGATCTAAAGAAAATGGCCTTGAGGCAGAAAGCACAGGTAATTCAGAAGTTAAGGAGGACAGAGGTGGGAGAGCAAAACTGAGAAGTTCAGGTGTAGGAATGGGAGGTTCAGAACCTCCAAGAGAAAGCCCCAAAGCTAAACCTGGACTGTTCTTAGAAGCACAGTTGCCAAAGAGGCTTCAGAAATCCCAAGTTATAATCCTAGAACCATTCCAAGTTTCTATATGACCTCATCCCTATCATGGATGACCTGTGAATAAATTCCTTCTTCCCAAAGTTTACAACTTACTAATTGGCCTCACAGGACAACTGAAATAGTGAAACATAAAATTCATTGAAGAATTGCTGATGAAGTATTGCATTTATTAAAATATATTTGTAAAATGAATGAAAGAAAAAATACATTTGTATTAAAATCATAGAATTTTACATTTTTTAGGTTACATTATTTTCAATGTAACTTATGAGTACATATTTGTATATGAAGTACTGATCTTATGTAACATTTTGAGGCTAATCCCCAAAATTAGATTTCAGAAATCTTGGGCAACCTACCCCTAGGGAGGAAATCAGGGTATTTCCGTTTTTTGTTCCAGCTATTACTAAATTTAGGTTATGTTGCCTTTGGCATATAATGTGGTTAGCTGAAACCATTAACATTAAAATGTCATATTTTTTCTATAAAATAATAGTGATAAGTATCATCACCTGAATATATCTTTACAACAAACATCAATATATCTTTTATGGAGTCATCTGGACCTTGCTCCTAACAACATTCTCTAGTACCCTGAGGTTTTAAAACTTAACTCTGAGAAGTTGAAATATATTTCTGATTTTAATTTGATTTGCTGTGATACATCTCTTATAGAAAGTATGTATATAAATAAAAACTACAAACATTTACTTAGAAAACAGTGTCCACTGGTAGATAACATTTTGAGAATGAGAAGACAGAACCTTCTAGAACAGTTTCTTGCTTGTATGAAATGATGTGATAGGAAACCATGTCCCTAAGGTTTAATGTTTCTCCACTGCTGTGTCTTTATTCTCCAGCTTAATTCTAATATCACAAGAAGACATAAGAAGGTTGGGAGGGAGGGCCTCGAAAGTGTTTCTAACAAATTTTGCTCAGTGACACACTTGTGGAAGATGCACATGAAATAAAAAACCAGGGAGCAAACCTCCACATCTTCTTTACAACAAACAACAATTCTACTCAAAACTCCAATTTACTTGATAATATTATTTATTAGTTGAATATATTCAATGTTTCTAAGTAATCTTTATGTACACAAGAATATACAGTATGTTAGCCTGCACCTTGTCACTCAAAAGATATTTAATTGAAAAATATATTTATTTAGACATTTCTAAACTGATAAAGTACAGGGATAGCTTAGCTGGCTCCAGACATTTCAGGTGTAACTTGTTCACTAAGCTAAGTGATGAGACCAGCATTCCCTCCAGAAGCCACCAAAGTGCCTTTTACATGCCAGGTCCTCTACAGACCTTACACTGATGGCTCAGAAAGACTGACTAGGGATCTACAATAATACTGAAATTAGCACAGGTAAGATTTCTTTTCCATTATCAAGTTATATTAAATATTGAATAGCTAAAACATTTCAACAATGATATTCTTTGTCTCTGTCATTGTTTTTTTAAAGACAAAATACAAAAAATTACGATTAACTGCTGGAAATTTCTACATTAGAACTCTCAATTATTATAGGGAAAGGAATTTACACATGTGAGTATTTTTGTTTTTTGGTGTAAGGATCTGTTTACATAAAATGCAAATATTTTCATGCATTTTCAAGACTGTTATGTATAAAATCAGAATCTTATTAAAATATTTTTAATTTACTAATATCCATGTATCTATAGAAGTAATACATGTAGAAAATTACTTAGGCAAAGAAAATGCAGTTGTTTTGAATTAAAATAAAAACAAATTTCAGATTCACCAAAATACACCATTATTTCCAATTCTTAGAAAACTCACATTGTTTAATTTTTTTAAACTTAAAAAATAAAAGAAAATATTAAGGCTTTTCCAATTTTCGCATCTTAAATAATGCCAAAATGAACTTTCTTATAATGCAACCTTGATATTATCTCTCCAACTTAATACACATACATCTGCAGATAATAGCATTTGATTCATATTATCATAACACTCCTTCAGAATGCTTGCCCCTGCAATTCTGCTGCAGAGTATGAGAATGATCATTCCACCATTCATGCTGTGCCTTATCACTCCTTTTTGGTCTTTTCTAAAATGAAGTGGCAATAGTTTGCTTCTCTTCTTAGAAACTGATGTTTTAAAATATCAATTTAAATGTATTCAACATCTAAATTTAGATGTATTCAACACCTAAATACATATTTTTATGTATTTTAATAGCCTCATTTAGAATTAATAAATTGAACAGACTGTTATAATAGGTATTTCATTCATTCACTCAACTAATATTACTAATTCCTTACTCTGTTAGGGACTAGAGATGAAACTGTACACGTCAAGAAATGTTTCTGTCCTCTTGTTTGCAATTTAATGACTGACAAGTAAAAAATTACCTAATAGTTTGTAGTTAAGTATTTTTGTTTTCTCATTTTATTATATACTATATTAAATAGATTACTAAAGTATATCGATCCTATTCTGCTTTAAAAAGTGTCATTTACAATATGGTGCACAAAAATAGTGTGAGGAAGAACTCCTTCATTAAAAAATAATAAAATTCCACATGGGGTGAATTATATGTGATTAGCAGGGGTAACTATAATTTGAATGAAAAAACTAATGTCCTCTCATTCCAAAAGCAGATTTATGTGAAGTGAGAAAGGGCTGTTAAAAAGCAAATAACCCATAGGATTGATAAGGACCTAGTTACCTTTCCCTGTATGCTAAAATTTCCTTCAAAAAGTGGCTTTCATTCTGTAATATGTAAAGCTTCTGCCCAAAGGAATAGTTATTGAAAGCAAGCTATTTAACCACACATTTTTAAGGCAAATGCTTTCCAATTTAATGTTTCTCTTCTTTAAGTTAATATTGGCTTGTTACTGGAAAGGAAGCACATGAAAGAATGCTTATTGAAAAATAGATGGTTAAAGCTGGAAATTAAAACTTTATTTCCAAGGGTCACATTGGGAAGATGCTTTGCAATCTTGGAGAAATCCCAAATGGCCTGTGCTCAAAATGGCCCTTTTCTCCCAATGTCTCAAAAGATATTAAACCTCTCATAGAAGGGGGAATCTGTTGCCCCCACGAAGGTTTCTTAGGATGGCAGGACGACCTATTTAAGAACTGCATACTTTCTCATGGCGGACACATTTTGGCACCCTCTTGTGATTATCCTCATTTACATAGCTGGCACCTACCAGGCCATTCACCAGAGTGGAACAATAAGCTGTGCTTGCTCCAATCATCTTCATGTTGAAGTTAAGCCATTACACTGAATCCGGAGACATGCTACTGTGAAGTCCCTTGGCATTTCTACCGCTATCACTCCTCTGTTGTTAGAGGAGAATGCTTACTGCCAGAATCCTCTGGCAGAAACTCAATTTCTGAGTCCAATACTAATTCATTACAAAGTCTGCAACAGCTGGGACACTGGTATACACAAATGAGGCATTCTGAAATTTGAGGACAAATCCAAAATACACACTCAGGACTTTCCTATGATTCCACAGCCATGGAAATAGCTATTGGGGAAAAAAGGATCCTGTGAATATCTCATCTTGCCAACAGCAAATTAGACCATAGCAATTTCAGCCTCAATAGAAGTACTGCCTCCCTGCTTTTATGCTACTAAGAACTGTTTGAAAGGTCCCAGTATGCCATGTGAAATGTGTCTTGGAAACAAGCAACAGAACATATTCTGTAGGGGAGAATACAGAGAACACCTTGAGCCCATCTATCCACAGGGCAGTCACCTCTCTGAAATCAAGGGTGATGCAAAGATGAGTTAGAGGTAGGAATGAGAGAACAGTGGAGAAGATAAGAAGCAGGTGAGAAAGTAGGAGATGACTGATGAAAATAGTGACAGTGAGCAGTGGGACTTTTAAAGATCTTAGTTTCTATGGCTAATTATTTGAAGAAGGATATCAAGTAAATAATGAAGTGATTAAATCAACCAAAATTCTAATTCCTTAAAAGTTAACAGACCCTTTGGTCAAAAATGCTGGTATTGGTATATGCAAGGCTAAGAAAAGTACTTTTATTACACTGTGGTAAATGTATGATATTTTACTATCAAATATTTTTCAGCTAAGTCAATCAATTCCCATTTGAGAAAAAAATACAATAATATGATAAACAAGGAAACATTTTCATTTCATAAATTTCTTTGAATATTATTAATCAAACAGATATTACATGAAGCATTAATTTTTGCTGAAAAAATAAATTACTATATCTCAAAATGTTACTGAAGTTTATTTTGCAATTCCATATGCACTGGTGTGAACAAGAACAGAAAAATATGATAGAGGTTCTTTTCATGGATTACCTGAGATGTTTAGAAAATCAAACTAAAATAACAAAATTTGATGACAATAGCTATAAAAGTATTAAAATACTCAGGCATGAATTTAAGCAATGAGGTAAAAGTTTTGTGCATGAAGAATGATAAAACATTCATAAGTTAAACTGAAGAAGACATCAATAAATGAAAAGATATACCATGTTCATGAGTTGGAAGAATTAATGTTAAAGTATCCACACTACCCAAAGAAATTTATAGAGTCAATGCCATTGCTATTAGAATCCCAGATATTTTAATCCAAATTAGAAATGATGGTCTTAAAATTTGTGTGGAATCTCAAAAAACCCCAAACAGTCAAAATGATACTGAGCAAAATGAACAATCACTACTTGATTTTATAATCTATTATAAGCTACAATAATCAAAACCCATAAAAACAGATACACAGGTAAACAAAACAGAATAGAGAGCCCAGAATTAATTCCATGCCTTTACAGTCAATTGATTTTCAATAAAGTTGCCAAGAACACATAAGGAATAAAGGATTGGATTTTTAATTGATGGTGATAGAAAAACTGTGCATCAATTGGCCATACTCTGGACATGCAAAAGAATAAAATTAGATTTTCATCTCACAACACATTGCAAAATCAACTCAAAATAGACTAAAGACTTAAAAAATAAGACATGAAACTATAAAATCCAGAAGAAAACCAGTGAAAAGCTTCTTGATTTTTTTAGATATGACCCTAAAAGTATAGGAAAATGAAACAAAAAATAAACTAATGGGATTGCATCAAACTAAAGAGTTCTTCTTGTAGTGTAGGAAACAATCAACAAAACGAAGACACAAAGAATATGCTTTTAAACCAACTCAATAATAAGAGAACAAGCAGTTTAATCTAAAAGTGAGCAAAGGACCTGAGTAGGCATTTTGAAAGAAGACACAGTTGCTGGTCAACAAGTATATGAAAAAATGTACAACATCATGAATTTTTGGAGAAATGCAAATTAACTGTACAATGAGATATCAACTCACACCTATTAGCATGTCTTTTTTAAGATGAAAAATAACAAAAGTTTGTGAGGCTGTAAAAAAAAAAGAAACCATTGTATGTGGTTAGTGGAAATGCATATTAGAATCATTATGGAAAACAATATGGAAATTTCTCAAAAAGTTAAAAACAGAACTACCACATGATCCATCAGTTCCACTACTGGGTATTTATCAAAAGTGAATGAAGTTAATTTGTTGAAAAGACTACTGCACTCCCAGGTCCACTGCAACATTATTCACAACAGCCACACTATGGAATCAGCCTCCATATCCACCAACAGATGAATGGATTAAGAAAATATGGTGTACATATACACAACAAATACTATTCATCCTTAAAAAAGAAGGAAATTCTGTCATTTGCCACAATCTGGATAGAACGGGTGGACATTATATTAGGTCAAATAAACAAGGCATAGAAAGACAAATACAACATAATTTCCCATGTAATTATTTATATAAGGAAGGCAGATTCATAGAGGTTGAGTGTACAATGGTGGTCACCAGAATGAGGTTGGAGATGTTGATCAAAGGACACAGAATTTCACTTAGACAAGTCAAGAGATATATTTCACATTTTGGTAACCACAGTTAATAACAATATATTGCATAATTGAAAGTCACTGGGGCTGGGGGTTTAGCTCAACAGTAGAGCATATACTTGGCATGTACCAGGTCCTGATTCCAGAATCATCCTCAAAATTGCTAAGAGTAAGATTTAAAGTGTTATCACCTCCAAACACAGAAAAGCAAGTGAAAAGATGCATAGAATTTCTAAATTTAGCCATTATGCAATGTATTCAGACCCTAATCATCATTTTATACAACTTAAAAACACAGAATTATTACTTGTCAATTATAATTTTAAATGATAAAATTTATATGCAGGCATGAATACAATGCCACAAAATTTTCATACAATAGTAATAAATCCTATGTATGTGGAACTCTATTTTGCTTTAAAATAAACAACAGTTGGCCATTTACTATATGCCTTGTGTATGTGGTATGTAAGAATTGGTATTTTAATACTGAATAATACCAATGGAGATTTAAACAAGAAAACTCTATTATATCAGATTCTAAAAAATTAAAACTCTAGTTGAAATTTACCTTTGAGAATAATTGTTCATTCTGCAGATTGATATTTAAATAGAACTTCAGAAGGGAAATGTGGAAAATACTGAAAAATAAACCAATCTTCTGGGCTCTTCTTTTTAAAATTTATAAAAATTTGTACATTTATTTACGATTGACACATTAGATGTGTACATATTTATGATCTAGAACATAATGTTTTGATCTGTGTATATGCTGGATAATGATCCCCTCAGAGTAATCAGCATACTATCACCTTAAATTTTTATCCTTTCTTCATCACAAATATATTCAAAACTCCTTTCTTCAACTATTTTAGGACATATAAAGCATAGAAATGGCCAACAGATAAATGAACAAATGTTCAATAGCAACAGCAATCAGGAAAATGCAAATCTAAACCACAGTAAGAAACTAACCCAACCAACTTAGGACAGCAGTTGTCAAAATGATTAAAAAATAAGAATGAAGCATATGGTGGTGAGAATGTAGAAAAAACGAGGAATTTTTATACACTGCTAATGGGAATGTATAACAGCCATTAAGGAAAATGGTATGGAAATTCCTCTAAAAGTTAAAAATAGAAAAACTATGTGATTCAGAAATCCCACTACTGGGTGTAAATATCCAAAGGAAAGAAAATCAAGATGTTGAAGAGACACCTGCACTCCCATCTTTATTGTAGCGCTATTCTAAATGGCTAGGACTTGGAATCAAAATAGATTGATGGATAAATAGACAAAATGTTGTACATATACACAATGGAATACTACTCAGTCCTTTAAAGTATGAAATCCTGTCATTTGCTACAGCATGGATGGACCCAGAGGAAACATTGTGTTAAGTTAAATAAATCAGGCACAGAAAGATAAACAATTCAAGGTTTCACTTACATGTGGACTCTAAAGGTGTTTACCTTATAGAGGTAGAGGGTAAAACAGTGGTTACCTGACAATGCGGGAGGAGGTATGGGGAGAGCTTGACCAGTAGGTAAAATATAATTAGTAGTAGACAGGAGGAATAATTGCTGCTCTTCTATATAACACCTGAATGAATACAGTCAAGGGCTCATTGAAAACTACAAATCATGCTAAATTCTTATTTCTGTTCACTAAGGATGGACATCTACTATAATGGTTCCTTATGCAAATGGACATCAGAATCAACACAAACCTATTTTAGAAAGAATTTTGGACTCTACTCCTAAATATTCTGATTCAATTAAGTTTGTAGGCAGGTCTGGGAAGGTTTACTTTTTAAAAACTCCCCAAGTAATTCTGATTATTAACCATGTCTAAGAACTATTGCTCTACCAGGTAAAATTCTGATGTCATTATTAATTGTACCAGTAATCTAATTGTAACTATAGGAATAATTTAGTACTATTACTGCTATTATTAATAATTCTTGCATCACAATGCATTACTCAATTTATGGGAAGTAAAAAGGTGTCCCCTGACCATTGATTGTTTCCATTTTATTATATTTTATTCAAAACTGAAACTACAATGACTGAATCAAATATTTGAAGGTTAAAAAAGGAAAAACTGAAGAATAGATCATTAAATGTTTCCATACTAAGGTTCCTAAAAAGACTATAAAAAAGACTAGGAATATAACCACCATATGACTCAGCTATACCACTCCTGGAATTTATCCAAAAGCATTAGTGAGCATATTGTAGTGAGACATGAACACCATGTCTATAGCAGTACAAGTCACAGGAGTGAAGTTACGATATCCACCTAGCTGTCAGTCAACAGATAAATGGATACAGAAAATGTGGTATATATACACAGTGAAATTTTCCCCAGTCATAAAGAAGAACAAAATTATGTCATTTGCAGGAAAATGGAGAAAACATCATGCTAAGTGATATAGATCAGAATCAGAAAGTCAAGGATTGTATGTTTTCTCTCATACTGTTTTTTTTTTTTTTTTAAAGGAAATCAAATAGAAGAGGCAACAGTAGAGTAGTGAAGGGGATTGGGTGAGGGAGGAGGGAAGGAAAAGAGAAGGTCTGAGAAGTGAAACAGATCAAATTACCACGTGCATCTATGAATGTATCATAATGAATTCCACTATTATGTGTTATTATAATTCACCAGTAGAAATTAGTAACAAAAATCCTTCCATACTATACTATGGAAGTAAACCTAGAGAGGCTAACTAACTTACCAAGGCCAGAGTATTTTCACAGTATTAATCTGACTCCAAGAATCCACACTTTTTCTCTTATTTTCCTCATTATTCCACTAATTTCAAAGGTATAGACATACAAATAAAATTAAGACCTAAACCATTCAGAATATCCCATTCTTTATTTCCCAAAAGATGACTCCCTTCTTCAAGATAATATTCCTTATTCATGCCATCTGTCTTAGAGAATCAAATGGAAAACCATGGACAAGTTTTTGCCTGCTTCCCTATTCAAGCTGTAGGAAACTTCCCTCTGTACTTCTGTGAGAACTGTTAACCAAGAGTCACTTCATTTCACTCATCAAGTCAGGCCTGGAGCCTTGGAGATCTCAATTCAGATAGGACAGATGCAGAGACTATTATTATTTAAGTTACATGATGGTTATAAACAAGTTTTTGAGAGTTGGTGTGGGATCATATACGATGTTGTTTCTATGGAAACACAAATTACTATTTCTGAACAATTGGTTTAGAAACGGCTGTGTGCAACAAAGCCTATTAGTAAGTTGGGGACCATCTGATGGTGCATCTGGGTTAATGACAGCATTCATAAACATACTCTGTCATATCAAGGTCTTCTGCTTACTTTAAGAAGGTCTTGCAACAAGAAACAGAAAAGTCTGGAAACAGGCACCAGAACATGATTTGTACTAAGTATAAAGTCAATCACCAATTATATTGAAAAAGAAAAAAAAAAACACCCAAATTATACTCAAACAAAATCAAACCCTTAAGCTATAATAATACTTTCCAGTTGATAAATTAATAATAATGCTATTTAATATAACCGAGCATTTAAAGTGTAATTTTTTTCTATCAGTTTAACATTTACTTTCTTGTTGCTTATAAAGAATTATTTTGCGTGGAAAAAACTAATGTGTTATGCCATATTACTGAAAGTTAATTGCAGGTATAATTATAAAACAATAAAACACAGGAAAAGTAAGTGATTATGCACAAAGAAATTTTAACAATTAAACATAACATCAAATTTATAGAAAAGGGTATTCTGGCTTTCAAGAGAAAATAATGTAATCAAAAGTTCATTGAAAATGCCACAGTGGGATATTCTTTTTTAAGTTACTAATGAATTATGAATTTAATGTATGAACAAATTTTTATTTTGTAGCACAACTGTCTAGTCATCAACCCCTGAAGTTTAACTTCTCGACTGCATTCCAATACATGTCCTAAGGCAAGTTGTCTGATAAATTCTCCTCTGAAGATTTGGCTAGTCTTTGGTTCCTTTCTGAATTTATTCCTTTTTCCCCAACATACTCATTGATGCAAAAGCTTTCTGTTGCAGGATTCTTTCTTTGATTCCTATCTTTTTTCATTACACCAGCACACAACCAGTTTGTGTCAAGAGACATAGAGAAATGTCAGTATGTATTTTTTTTAAAGTGCCCTTTATTGTGTCTTCATATCCATTTGGTTAAAAAGTTCACACATTTGTCTACAGAAATTCTTAAAAACTTCAGGAAAAGTTTGAAATTATAAAACCAACCTTATAATTTAGGAAAAGCAAAACAAACTCTTTAACAGAGGCAAACATTAAATCCAAATTATATCTCTCTATCTTCTTATCATTCTATTTTCATTTGCCATAATCTTCCAATTCATTTCTTCTGATTTGCTCTACCAAGCCTTAAACACTGAATAATTGGCATAGTTATACAAAGATTAATTGGATAAAATAGACACTAGCCTTTAGGAATTTAACTAAAAAGAGTAATACAGTAATGACTGGAAATGAAAACCTTGTATATTTACAGCAGTCAGACAGCTTACTTACAGTGAGCTGAAAAGTTTGGTTCACTTAATTCAGCAGGTGTCAAACTGTATGCTCACTTTAAGTGAGAAACTTTAAAATAGGATACAGCAACATGAATTTTCCATCTTATAAGACATGAAAGTGGTTAGGAAGGAAACAAATTGTGAGCTTCCCTTTCTCTGCTCATGTGTTCAACTTTTCCCAGTTTTAATCCATTGTTCATTTTTCTTACCAGTTTATACACTGGCTGTCACTTCTCAGCTTTCTTTGCACATTTTCTGATTACCCTAGTCTCAATGTTTATGAGCATCTTATTTCCTTCTGTTTTCCCCTTTGGTTCTCTTCTCTGTCTCCTTTTATTTACTGGGGGCCCCTAATCAAGACTCATGATCTTGAATACCATCTGTGTGCTGTTAATTCATGGATTCATGCACCCAGTTCCCATGCCTCCTACAAACTCACAGTGTATGTCCATTTGCCTCGATTGTGCCATTTGCCTCACAAATAATATAAAATTTAACAATTTATCATCTGAGCTGCATATTAACAAGTTCCGTCAAAGGAAAAAAACAAAAACAAAAGAAAACAAAAGAAAAATTTTTTGCTGTTTCTCAATTTACCGATTTGTACTTACCCCAAATATTGCAATCACCTTGATTCTGTGTCATCTCCCATACTCCCATATCAACCCATCAGCAAAACATTTAAAGGGTATCCAGAATTTTTTGTACTAGGGATTGAACCCAGGGGATGTAACCACTGAGCTGAACCCCCTACCCCCTACCTCCTTTTTAAACTTTTTTATTTGGAGACAGGTTCTTTATAAGTTGCTGAAGCTGGTCTTGAACTTGTGATCCTCCTGCCTTACCTCTACTAAAAATTCCTTTAGTGGCTCACCTTTCTACAACAGGATGCATAAGTCAAAAATGAGGGCCTCACAGCTCTGCCCTTTGTTTTCCTGTTCCTTATTCTCTCCCTGACAATTATCCTGAAATAGGTATGTCAGGTTCTGTAGTACTTTCCTTCTGTGCAGGTATCTATGCTTTGGCTATGCTGAAGAAATAAAGTCACATGCTTTTGAAGGCCACATACTTTTGTAGAACTAGACTATATGCCCTTTGAAGGTAAGCCTCATCCATGTTTCCCCAGTTCTTCACTCCCTGCACCTCTTAGCTAGGTGCAAACAAATATTTGCTAAATCAATGACTGACTCTGAAGTTTTAGGCTGGCTGGTCCCTCTGTCAGGAGAGGCTCTTTTTGTTTGAACTCTTCCCTTCCTTTTGAATGTTTGACAAACCCCCACCTACTCACCCTTCAGCACTAAGCTGGAATTTCACTTTTGCTGCAGTTTCTTGACCTTCCTGAGCAGAAGGAAGTTCTCCCTTGTTATTCCACACCCCACCATAATCTATCACATTTAAAATAACACTTTAGATAATTAATAAAATATGTACTTTTAAAAAAAATTGTGTGTGATCTTAAGGGTGTGGAATATGTCCTATGTATTCAGTTTTGCATTTCTAACACCTCGGACAGTTTCTGGCATATGACAAGTACTTAATACCTTGCTGAATGAACTCTCCATGTTATCATTTGTATTTAGGTTAAATGTTGTTATATCCAATAAGAATATTCTACTTGTGTTCACAATATATATACTGCCTCACACTCCCTTACTAACAGAAATATGCTTTTATTAGAGAAGTCAATGTGTCCTGCTGAAAACTGGTTTCTCTGTCTCTATAAAATCAGGGAACCTAGGAGACATGTCTTAATGGGTACAGAGTCCACAGCTTCTGCAGTTGTCGTCACTCACTCTCCTTACACAGGCATGCTTTTGCCCTTCCGCCTTCCTCCTCTTGCATGCAGTGAAACATGTTCTTCACTATCTTGTGACTACCAGGGACAGCCCAGAAGTACTACCAAAAGCTCAGTCATAACATCTTTTAGTTATTGATTCAGTGCCAGCAAACAATAACTTCCTCAGTTTTATGTGAAAAAATTAATTTACTAATTTGTTTATGTCTCAGTTTTTAGCATCTATTATCCTTGAGATGGGGAATTTATAGTTATGAGATCCAGTTCTACTTTGAATTTTGGTCAAATAAGTATAATCACTCTTACGGACACAATGGTGAAACTGCATCCTGGAAAACACATCATAAGTATGAATAAATGAGTAGCCATCATTAAGATATTAGAATAGTTCTACTTCTACGTGCTAAGGTAGATTTAAGGAGAAATGAAAATTTTGGAATCTTGGCAAGAGGGCAATCAGGAAGGAGTTTTGATAGTTTTTTCATTTTGTCCAAGGAGATATGAGGCACCTTAGTTTTCAAAGTAAATGTTGGATTTTTATTGTTGTTTCTTCAAGGGAATGATAATCTCATTTCACAAGAATCTATTACTTCTAGGAAACTAACAGTTACTATTGCTTAAGTTTTAAACATTGATACTATTTTCAGAAATAGGTAGTCATTAAAGATTGTTAAGCACAGCAATATAAAACATTCTACCTTTCCATCACTGAGTCACAGCTCTTTTGACCATATAAGTGTTTACTATTAAAATAGTAAGATATTCTACACAGAAACATACTTTCACAACAAGCATAAACACATACACACACACACACACACACACACACACACACACACAGCCCATAATGAATACAGATTGTTGATTGTATGTTTCCTCAAACTTCTTTTTCATGTGCTGATTCTTCATTTACTGAAAAGCTCCTAGTGAGTACAAATCACTAAGCATCTTGTCAGTATAATCAGGCAAGTCCTGGAGCCTCAGGAACTCTGAATTCATACAATCTTTGAAACAATATTATGTACATTGAAATTATATTGCAATAAACATGAAACATTTGTGTAATTATTGATACTAACATTTAAATGTCCTCAAGAAATCTATCTTCCTGAAAATATAAAAATAAAGAAAAAGGGAAAATATACTTCGATCATTATTTTCACTTGCAAATAAAAATCAATCTCAAATAACTATTTAAAAAGGTGATAAGAGTCAGGTGCAGTAGCATATGCCTGTAATCCCAGTGACTCAGGAGGCTGAGGCAGGAGAAGATTGAGTTCAAGGCCATTCCCAGTAACTCAATGAGGCCCAAAGCAACTTAGGGAGACCCTGTCTCTAAATAAAGTATAAAAAATGGGCTGGTGATGTGGCTCAGTGGTTAAGTGTCCCTGGGTTCAATCCCCAGTACCAAAAAAAAAAAAAAAAAAAAAGATGATACAGAATTCATTCTTAAAATTAGGAAACATGTGATTAAGTTTTTCAGAATTAACATTTTGGTATTACTAATACAAATTCTTGTTTCTCTGTCAATGTCTTAGTTTAAATGGAAGTATGCCTACAACATTAATACTAGAGTATCATTATCCTTTAAGACTCCAATTTAATAAAAACTGTGAGGTAATTTAAGAGTCACAAGAACTATATTAACATAAAAATGAAGTCAAGCAAAGGCAACAAGACAGAAAACTTCTGTGAGAATAGTAAAAGTTTACCAAAGTTCACACAGCAATGGGAAGGCAATTTGTGTGGTAAAATTCAAAATCTTATTGTGCATATCTCCTTGGGATGAATAAGCAGAACCATTTTGTTTTCTTCCCAATATATTTATTCATTCACTAAGCAAATATTATTGAGCATCTATTAGGTGTTATACACTGTGGTAGGTATTGATCTGACTGGTATCAGCTTTTTTGGTTTCAAGGTTGGAAGTGGAAGTAGCAAACAAAATAAGGTTGATGATTTCAAGGACTTATAAATGGCGAACAGAATTTATAAAGATACATTTCAGAAACAGCATGCTCACAAAAAAAGCAAGAAGAAAGGATAGCTAGAGTGAAGACCAACAGAAGCCCACAGCAGGTCTACCAGTGTTTTACTAGTGTCCCCGGCCCCCTCCTTTATTTGTTATACATATTACTTTTACAAAAGAGCATTTTTATTCACTGAACAGATATAACATCTGAATCTTTCTGAACACAAAAATAATTAAGTATAGTTACATATCAGATAATATATCTTTTCCATCCTAGATATGGTAAAACTAGTAGAAAGAGAGACACCCAAAAGAATTGCAACAGGTTAGGACTTGATGGCCTGGTTCTGAAGTAAATTAGACAGTATAGAAAGTGTTATGTTGATTTCCTTCAAGAGTGGTTATTCTAACTTTACCCATTGTTTATTCTCCAAATGCTTCTGTAATAATTTATAAAGTTGATAGATAAAATGCATATAAAATAAAACATCTCTGCATCAAAATAACTGAAAGGAATGAGTGAATGAGTAAGTGCAAGAATCACAAGAGAAAATTGAAAAGCCTGACATTTTAAAGGTAATTCAGTTTCATTAGTTTCAAGTACATATAGCAACTTGAACACTTAAGCCAAGTGTTGCCAAGTAGAATTCCCGCTGACCTGCCTTAATTAATAGAAAAGAATAATTTGTAATTAGCACATTATTTATAAGAATGAGTGCTTCTACATGAGTTCAAGTGTTTGAAAACACTTTGATTCCTTAAATCCTCCCTTCTATAATCATGGTTTAATGAGTAACTTGTTTAATTAATATGAAGTTTATTTTATAAATTAATGAAATTTTATTAAAAAAGAGAACGAAATAGAGATAGCACAGGAGAGTAGACAAATGAGATGTCATAACAGTGATGAGAACAAGCATAGAAGAAAATCCAACTGAAAGATTTGAACTGATAAGCAACTAACAGTTAAAATAAACCAGTTAAATTTTAATTAAAAGCAGTTAAACTGATAGGCTAAGCTAGTGAGGTAGCAGTTTGGTTTCAGGTTGTTTTACTTAAAAAACCCTGAAGGCAGGGCTGAATGAGGTCTTGAACATTTTTAAAAATCCAATACGAAGTGCTTTTAAACAAGTCATTTAATCTCTGTCGACCTGATAGGGAAAGGAAGGGGTCACCAAGAGGTTGTGGCTATGTCTCCATGATTCCAAACATCTGGATGAAACCTGGAAAACCTATCCATAGATCATATATATGGAAAACATCTGTCTATTTGCATAATTTGTTTAGTTTTCATCCAGATGCTTATCGTGTTGACACAATCTTTTCTGTGTGACTCTTTCTCTCTTTGGAGTGAATACTGATGCAGTCTCTTCTCAAACCATAAGTTTACCTATTAAAATATGAAATGTCTTACAAATACTTTATATAACTTGAGCAGATTTTGCTTAGTAAAACTATAGTGGAAATGTTTATAATATTGACATCAAGGGACAGGACAACTTATCGGCTAAATGTAGTACACCAGTAATATTGTAAAATTTTACTATACAAATGTTGCTAGGAGCATAATCTGCATAAATATGGGGGAAAGGCAGGATATTATCATCATAGTTCAACATTCTTTTGAGGACTTTAAATAAAAGAAACTGACAATTTTTACAAGGTAAGTAGAACAAATGGAGAGAAAG
>NC_062220.1:38205708-38265708 GCF_902686445.1 Sciurus carolinensis
ATAGGTGAGATAGAGCATAAATTATTTTTACTTTAACACTTAAATGTAAGTGAAGATATGATTTGTATTTGAAAAGAATATGCCTTTCAAGTCCATGTTTCATGGTTACAAGATCGCATACCTTTTCATGATTCACTTTATCTCAAAGTTGTCTGTGGCTGTTCCTATCACTCTGTGTGCATGACCTTTTAGTAAGCTGAAGAAGATACAGTTATCTTCTTTTCTGACATGCAACATCTATCAATCAACATGTTTTCATGTAATTTATTCAAGGCAAATAGCAGCTCCTAAGGCTAGTGAACCGCAGCACTATCCCAGTGATTTTGATTAAGAAATGATGTGCGCAGCTTAGGTGAGAAATGGAAAATGCAGAGGAGTATTGATAAAGATGTATCAGAAACAATAAAATGGAACGAAAGGACAAAATGAATATTTGAAAACACATATAAGCTGAGCATAACTAACCTTAATAACCTTACTTAAAATCTATTCTAATAAATCGGGGGATGTATAAGTTGATGAACTTCCAATGATGCCAATTTAGTTTACCTTTAGTATCTGAGGCAACGCATCTGTAGTTCTGTTGGGTTAATTCACATTTTTCTCATTGAATCAAGAATGTAAATTAAGACAAAATGATTCTTTTTCAATTTCATGCTGAAGTAGCTCAAGTTAGTGAATGTAATTTCTCCTAACAAGAAAAATTTATCACTGTACAGCTCACTCAGTTACCTCCTGTAGTGAGTTGTGATATGCATTTATGGAATTGAATGGATAAAAAGATTGATAAATGTGGTAAAAGAATAGGCCCCACTTCAAGAAAAGACAGGCACAATTAAATGACTTTTAACAATTCTGTATCGTTATTCTTCCTTATAGCATCTCTGCAATAATTGCATTGTTGCATGTGACAATTTTTATATGACAAAGTGCTGTTTTGTTTGTCTTTCTATACAACAGCATAAACTTTACCATAAGGAGTAAAGAGGCACTGTGTTCCAGTCTTGATTCTACTACTAAAGGGTTGTGTTACTTTGGATAAGTAATCTTTGAGATCTCAACTTCACCAAATCTCTCAAATCTATCTATAAGCTTCTCTGAAACTTAAATACTCAGTTATTTGGATAATATTTCTTTAAAGAAAAACTTACTTTTTTTCCCTGCAGATTTTTAATTCAGGAAATACATAAAATATAAATGAAGAACATATAATCTAAAACGATTGGGCTGTGTACATAAAAATATGTACATACAATATTTTAAAAGATGATACATAATTTTAAATAGTGGTAAAGACTTCAGAATTAGATGATGCACACCTGCAATCCCAGTGGCTTGGGAGGCTGAAGCAGAAGGATCATGAGTTCACAACCAGCCTCATCAACTTAGTGAGGCCCTAAAGTAATTTACTGAGATGATATCTCTATAGATATTTTTTCCATAAGTTTGTCATGGAATATCATGAGATTTTATATGTAAAATTCAATTTTTAAATTTTAAAATATAACATTTTATATGTAAGTATCACATTATACACTGTATGTACTATTAAAATAAAAAAAGATAGATTGTTAAAAAAAAAAAAAAGGACCGGGAATGTGGTTCACTGGTTAAGCACCACTGATTCCAATCCCCAGTACCAGATGATGATGATGATGATGATAATAATAATAATAATAAAGACTTCAGTCTCCATAATAAAATAAATACTTGGGCATTTAGGTTAGGTGAGCTACCTTCTCAACTTGATTCTCCCATTAACCAGTCTTGTGGATGATCAGCAAATCCCTGAACCATTTGAAGCTTCAATTTATCATTTCAACTATCATCTAATGACTGTAGGTTTGACTCTACTTTATTCATCAAGAACCACACTTATCCCTTTATATGCTTCTGCTTTTTGGTATATTTTGCACAGTTCATTATCTTCTATAAGCATAGAATTTTGAATATTATTTGTTAATTAAGCAGTCTTTTGCCTTGTTTTTTGAAAAGAGACTTAACATGGACATCACATTGCACAAGAAAGAAGATAAAAGTGTTTTTTAAAAAAGGACCTCAGAGAAAAAAGTTTTGGAATCAGAGCAGACACATCATTAAGTGTGATGTATTTTCCAGAGGTTAGAGACAGACTTGATGCTAAGCTTTCTTGCAGCACATATGAAGAAGATGATCATAACCAAATTACTCATTGTGAAGATGAAAGGAAGCAGGCTGCTCACAAACAGAACTATTCCTAACAGTTAATTCTGAGTTGTATTTTTCTGTGGGATTTTAGTTAACAAACATTGGAAAAGGTATACAACATCATCTACCAATATTTTAAAATAAAGTAGTGGATTAAGAGGTTTTTGTTTTTTTTTTTTAAATTACAATGCCCTTAAATATAGGCTAGTGCTATTAAGTCATTTACTCATGGAGTGAATATGGGTGGTAGAGATATGAGTCTGTCTCCAGTAGCCATGTGCTTCATCCCAAATCACTCTCAGACAAGTCTTTGATAGATATTAAGCAAGAGGGAGCAAAATCTTTTGATTTCTCATAAGCTGTGCATGTGTTCTGGGCCCATGGATCTGGAACTTGGGCATGCACCAGTACTATCTTCAAGGTAACTGCTGAAATCCACCCAGGGTTTCTGATTCCATGGGTCTAGAAGTGGCCTGAGCATTTGCATTTCTAGTAAGTTTGTGGGTGATGGTACTACTACTGGTCTAGGACTCACACATTTGAGAGCCACTCTTGTAGGTCATCAATTAATTAAAGATCCCAAAACTTTGATAACCTTGGAGGAAGAGAGATTCCTCCTGAGGAAACAGAGAAGCCCAACGAGGACACTGAAACTGAAACAAAGACATTCATCCAACAGAAGTCAGTTCTGACATTGCTCCAAGACAAATAATTTGCAAAGTATACCCATGACATTCAATGAGAAGATGCAGAATGGCATAGAATTTCTAAACAGTTAAAAATGTATTTACTAATATGTTCGTTTTGATAAAAGAATATTTTTCTGGTATTAATTAGATAGTTATCTAAAAAGATCACTTCTCATTCATAATTAAAATCATATAAAATTATTCTCATATATAGACCATTAATATGCTGCTCCCAGTTAATAAATCTTGCTTCCAGTGATGTTTCTCAATCTGACATCCTATGCCCTTTTAGAGTTAATTATTTCCTATTTTTCCACTGCTTGTATTGTACTTAACTAGAATATATTGTAACTTTTTCCACATACATTTTACTTACCAGATTATTACCATCATGGACAAGGGCTCATATTCCTCTGTAATTCAGATTTTTAGAATAAGCAGTCAATAAAGTTTTACTGAAATGATCTTAACAAGAGGCATGAATTATTTTTGTTCCAGTTCTGGGTTTGAACTAGGGCCTTGCAAATGCTGAGCAGATGTTATATCACTGAGATACATCCCCAGACAAGTGGAAGAAGAAAGATCAATGCATTGTAAAGTTAATATAATGATAATATAATGACAGAAACAAAACAGTCAATGATACATGTGCACTTCCTGATGTGTATTTTAAAATTTATAAACATAAGTTTTATTTGCAACCTTTCCCCATTATTAAAAACAAATGAAGTAAAATCAAATTAAAGAAAGAAAACCTTGCTGGGCATGGTGGCACATGCCTGTAATCCCAGTGGCTCAGGAGGCTGAGGCAGGAGGACCAGGAGTTCAAAGCCAGCTTCAGCAAAAGTGAGGCGCTAAGCAACTCAGTGAGACCCTGTCTCTAAATAAAACAAAAAATAGGGCTGGGGATGTGGTTCAGTGGTTGAGTGACCCTGAGTTTAATCCTCATACTCAAAAAAAAAAAAAAATGAACAAACAAAAAAGAAAACCTCTATAATAACTAAAAAATACAATGTGTTAGGTGGTAATTAAGATTTATAGTTAATTATTTCATGAAGCAAAAGCATTTCAGCATATTATGAATCAATAATAGTAGATGATTTAGGGAATGAGGCACAGAGCTTGCAGAAAAGCAGACCCAGTTTCAAGTCAGTTACCAATCACTAATCTCAGTGGACCTTTATTGTACAATGATGAGTTATTCTGTCTTAATTTCATCATCTATAACTGAATATAACAATATTGACCTCATCTTATTCAAAAGGATCATTCTGAGGATAATATGAGATGATGAACATAAATGTCATTTGAATACTCTATAATAGTTCTATTATTTTCAGAAGAACAATACAATCTAAAGCACATGGTCATAGTAAAATATATTGATATCTCCTGGCTAACCCTCCAATTGCAATTTTTGAAAGCTACCTTTGTTGATTTTATTAAATCAAAGTATTCAACATACAAAAAAACTGAGCTTCCTCCAGCTTTAGAATGAAATGTAAACATATTAAGAAAAATAAAATTGTTATTGATCAAATAATTTAGCAAAATTTAAACTCTATGATGTTACCAGCAAAATTCTTTTACTGTGATTAGATTACGCCATTGCCAATAGATAATTACTTTGTACATTGCAAAATATACTTATTAACTTTGAACTCAGGCTCTGGGTAATCTATTTCCTTCTTCTGATCCTTCAGATTTCACTGGAGTATCAGCCTCCTGAAGTCAGGGTTTCTACATACTCTATGCAACTTTGTGCCTCTTACATTCATGGATGTGGGTGAATTTGAGTATGGTCAGTAAAACAAATGCCAACTATTTAATGAGTTCACTGAACTTGACAGGATATTACTAGATATTAAAAGAGTTTGAAACAGTTCAAATTCTTCAAAAAATTGAAAATTAAGTTTTATTAATATTACATATATATCAGAACACTTAAAAAGCAATTTAATATATAAGTAGCAGAACAAGAAGGAAGGGTATGGATATTAAACCATTTAAACAATATATTTCTTTCAGTGTTAGTAATTTCTAGTCCTTCAATGAGCTTTTTATGCATTTGCTGAAGTAGTATGTAGGAACTGGTTCAAGGTATTATGAATCTTATACTTTCTTAAATTTTAAATCTTAAATCTGGATTCTATACTTCTAAATTAACTAGTATTTTGTTTTGGGGGGTGGTACTGGGAATTGAACCCAAGGATGCTTTATTACTACATCCCCAGTTCTTTTTATTTTTTATGTTGCATAAGGTCTTGCTAAATTGTTGAGGTTCTCCCGAAAGTATTAAGGCTGGCCTCAAACTTGTGATCCTCCTTCTCAGCCTCCCAAGTCCTGGGACTATAGGCATGTGTCACCATGTCCAGTTTAGTATTTTCTGATCATTATATTTTGGTAATGACTTCTAAAAACATTGACTATTTTCCAAATATTAATTATTTTCTCCACTTGTTACTTTAAACAATAAATATACTACTTTTAGTTGATGAGATAAAAATAAAAATGCATTGTTCTAAGGCATTATATTTTCTTTTTTGGGGATTCTATCTTTAAAGTTCAACTTACTTCACTTTTAATTTTTGTATACAATTTCTTTAGAATTGCAAGATATTTATTAAGGTACGTACAACTCACATTATCCCCCATAGTAGAATAAAGCCTGGCATTAGGTTAGTAGTAAGCACTGACACATTCGTGTTATTTATGATCAACAGAAACTAATATTTTTCCTCTCATGAGGATAAACATCATAATATGATTATTTTTATTTTTCAAAATAGCTATTGATAAGGGAATAGTCATGCTAGGTAGGGGTTTCTATAAGTTGATTTTCATAAAAATGAACCAAGTGGCTGGGTATGGTGGCATACACCTATAATCCTAGGGACCCAGGAGACTCAGGCAGGAGGACCAAAAGTTCAAGGCCAGCCTCAGCAACTTAGTTAGGTCCTGTCTCAAAATAAAAAATAAAAAGGACTGGGGATGTGACTCAGTGGTAAAGTGTTCCTGGGCTCAGTTTCCAGTAAAACCCCCTGCCAAAGTAAATCAAGTATTATCACTATTTTCATTATTTTGTTATTAAATCTTATTAACACACTTTTAAGGTAAACTAAGTATCCTGCTGTAATAGCACATGAGATTTGGTTAAAACATAAATAATTTCTAAACCTTCTCTGTGATGTTTCCTTAGTTGAAAAATATATTTTTAATTACATCCTACTTTATCTAAAAAAAGGGGAGGGCATATTTACTACCTAATTAATAGCAGAATTTGCTCACAAGTTCCAAATGACTGATTGCTCAGTTAAATAAAAACAACTGCTATATGCAAAATAAAAATGTATCAAAGTTACAGAAAGCTTCTGATAATAAAAAAGATAATTTGTTAGCTGAGAAATATACAACAGAGCAGTTGCTATCATACTTAGAATTCTGTTGAAAATATGAGCAGAAACAGCATTTTAATGACAGCATATATTTGGACTTTCTGTAGGACACTGCAGTGAAGCGTATCTTGGAACAGCCTGGGATTTAAGGCTGCAGGGGATGCATCAGCCTCTGGCCCCACATGCTGACCTGAGGAGGACCATGCATTCTGGTGCACATCAAGTTTTAACTTTGATCAAGTATTCATAAAAGCTCCAGGCTTGTTAGATTTTACACTTTGTATATGTGGTAAGGGGTAAAGTAGGAAAGGAAAACTTTCATGCCCTCTCTGTAATAAATACAAGGGATAGTTGTGGCTGTGCACATAATGCTACCTTCTCACAAAGAACTCCATGAGAACCAGGAAGATAACTGTGCTGGTGTAAAACCATGCCTTCTATCATTATCATCACAGAGGTTAATCTCTCACAATGGAAGCCATGAAAACTAACGCAAAAAGCAAAAATGACAGCCTTTTTTTGAGGGCGGATGTGAAAAGACAATCTAAGCAACATTCCAGATAAAAAATATGTCATCAAATATTGTATCACTGGGTCATTTTATATAGATTTGAGTGTTGTTTCTGTGAACAGTGAATTTTATAACAGTTTCAATGTTTAAGATCATTCCAGAACTCACAGTATTATTAATTCCATACAAGTCATTCTGACTAAGGAGCAAAGATATCTTCTATTGTATTTTGAAACTTCTGATTCTGTAAAATATGGATTTTTATTATCATGTTCCTTCTAGTAATTACTAATGATTTGAGATACCCTGATCTGAAGTAGTTTAGTTTTCAACGTGTGTTTCATGGTTTTCTTGGATGTTGGCAAAGGATAAAAAAGAAATACTGCTTCAACAGTATCATAGTCTGAACTTGAAACAAAAATTGTGGTACTGAATCACAACTCAGGGGTAATTTCAAGGCAATTTCTTTTCAAATTATGTTATGAACACTCTATACAATTCTTTGATTTTTTTTATGGCATACTGCTTTATATGATTTTGGACAAAAGGCCATTTACACTGTATTTAATTTCCACAACCTCAAACTGATAGAGATATGTACATCTATAGCCATTTAAACATTAAAACACTAAACATTTGCCCCCAATTCTCTAAAAGTAATTATATGGAATTTTAAAATTATGTTAATCAAAAAATCCTAATTCTGCCACTTTAGATAGAAAAACTATCTGCATTATTAGTATTATAGAACAAGTTTCTGTGTATTGAAGACAATTGATAATCTTTGATTCTATTAAATAATGTTTTCTTATGGTAACATCATGTCAGAAAAGTCAACTTTTACAACCTCCAGTTCCTGACAGGAAAGAAGGAAGAAACAAGGCTGAACTGTCTCAGTCTCTCCATGATAAAGAAAGCATCCAGAGTGAAGAGGCACAAAGTTATTTTCAAAGATCATTTTCTGTTTGCATAGAACTTCTCAGTTTCTTTTAATAAATCAGGTGTGTGTGTGTGTGTGTGTGTGTGTGTGTGTGTGTGTGCATGTGCGTGTATGTGTATGACAGAGAGAGAGAGAGAAAGAAAGAGTTATGTTCTTGTACTTGGTGTTTTGTACATACATGATATTAATACACATACACTGCTCTATGGCTTGCTTGTGTGTGTGTGTCTGTGTGTTTAAATAGACTACATTTTAGAGTAGTTTGTGTTCACAGCAATACTGAGTGTCAGCATCCACACTTCCCATACACCCTGCCCTCATGCACACATAGCCTTCCCATTCTCAGCACCCCAATCTGAGGTGATTCATTTGTTATAATTGCTGAACCTGCACTGACACATTGTTACCACCCCAAGTCCACAGATCACATTAGGGATCACTCTTGGTGCTGTGCAAGCTACAGGTTCAGAGAAAGTATAAGTACACACCACTAGTATCATAGGGAGTTTTATTGCCTGTAAATCCTCTGTGCTCCACTATCCTTCTCTCCCTCTCCACTAACCTGTAACAACTACTGATTTATTTTTTTACTGTTTCCATAATTTTGCCTTTTCCAGAAGATCATATAGATGGAATTTTGCAGCCTGTGGCCTTTCATATGGCATCATTCACTTAGAAATTTGCAATTAAATTTCCTCTTTCCCTCTTCATGGTTTGACAGTTTTGTTGTTGTGGCTATGGCAGTTGGTTTTTTTTTTTTTTTTTTTTTTTTTTTTGGCTGCTGAATAATATTCCATTGTCTGGATGTGCTACAGTACATCCATTCACCTACTGAAAGTCAACTTGGTGACTTCACTGTTTTGGCAAATATGAAAAAAGTTGCTCTGAACATCCATGTATAAGTTTCCGTGTGAGATTTTTTGGGAGAGGGATTCAAAGAAGCGCAGTTGCTAGATCATAGGGTAAGATGTGTTCTGTTTCATGAGAAGCACCCAAACTATCCTCCAATGTGGTTCTACCATTTTGCACTCCATCAACAATAAATGAGAGTTCCTGTTGCTCCACACAATCACCAGTATTTGCAGTTGTTGATGAGCTGGATGTGGGGCATTCTGATGTGTTTGCAGTGATAGCTCATTGCTGTTTTATTTTGCATTTCCCTGATAACATATGATGTCTTTTCATATGCTTATTTGTCATTTGTGTATCCTTTTTTTGTGTGTGTGAAGGGTCTCTTAAGGTCTTTGACCCATTTTTCCTTCTTTAACATAAATGGGGTGAATTTCCCCCTAACAACTGCAGATTTACTGTCTCTCTGCTCTGGGATGAAGCCAAGAGAAAAGAGCACTAGGTACTGTCTTTTTCTGCAGCCCAATACTCTCACCCTGATTCAATGTGGTCACTTTTGACCCTAAGAAGGAAGAGTATAAAGTCTTGCAAGTAGAAGAAAGGGAGAGGCTGGACAGGAGCATGAGGGGAAAGGAGTAGGAAGAAAATGTGGATCAAGAGGTCAAAAAATAAATAGAAATGACTTCTTACTATCCCTTGCCAGTTGAAATACACATATATTTAGATAAATAGACTATTTATAAGTTGTCATCAAATCATTATTGTTTTATTTCCAGTTAATTTAAAATACATACTCAGGATTATATTCTGTTTAGGACTTAAAATACTCACTTCTGTAAATTGTTGTGAAAAATGATCATTCCTCAAAGATTTTTAAAAAGTTAAAATAAAAAACAGAGGTAATGATATTATATTTTCCATAAAAATTAATCTTAATCAAAAGATATGTACTTTTAAAATCTGTTATCATAGTTGTGTATAACAGCTGTATCTTTAAAACTCTAAAAGGTTTTCCATTTCTAAAATCAAGATTGACTATCGTTTAGAAAGTGCCTAAAATATCACTGGCCAAGTGATTTGAAACAGATACAGCATCTGTTTTTGCAGGTGGAGTAACCTAATAAAATCTTGGAGCACACAGTGGCTTTTATTCTTTATTATTTCTATTAATCCTTCAAAAGTGTTCATATTTCACAATATTGTTTTCTTAAACATCTAGGTTTGTGAGCTTATTACCAGGAAATATGTTGAGTCTTATAGAAGCTAGTTAGTAATATAATTTCAGAAGTTATAAAGTAATTGTTAAAGAGGTTCAGTGAACACAAAATTCAAATGCTAGGTAAAATTTTAAGGAAACCCTGGGTTTTGAAATATATTTTCTTAAATTTCTCTAAAAGATCACAGGTACAACTTAAACCTCAAAGTCCCAATTTATCACTAAACTGATATGTTGGGGTGAAGTATTTGTTTGCTTGTTTTTATTGATGCACATTAATTACAAAGATTAGTGAATTTCCCTGTGGCATCCTGGTGTATATGTAAAAACATAATTTGATCAATTTCACTCCCTAATACCTCCCCTACCCTCCCCCTACAAATTAATTTCATAAGGTCCCACTTTTTTTCCTTCTAGATTCCCCCTATGAGAGAAAATGTAGGATACTTTCCTGATGAGTCTGACTTATCTCATTCAAAATTAGTCTTCCGTTCCATCCATTTTCCTGCAAGTGAGATAACTTTGTTCTTATTTACACTAAAATTCCATTGTGAAAATATACACGACATTTTCTTTTCCTATTCATCTGCTGATGGACACCTAAGCTAATTTCATAGCTTAGCTACTGTGAATTGTTCTGCAATAAACATGGGTATGCATCTGCCTCTAAATTATGCTAAATTTAATCATTTGGATAAATACCAACAAGCAGTATAGCTGTATCATATGGTAGACCTAATTTTAGTTTTTTGAGGAACCGCGTTACTGATTTCCATATTAGCTGTATTAATTTACATTCCCAGCAGAGTGAATGAGTTCCTTCCCCCCAATCCCATCCTGGTCAGTAGTTTTGTTATTTGTGTCTTTGTTTGTTTTAAACTTTTACCATAACTATGACTATTTCCTCATAGCCAAGACAGTAAATCTGAGACTGAAGATTTGTGCTCTGAGTGAAGGTGAAAGTTAAAATTCATATTTCCCAGCTATTCCACTCTTTGGTATTTATCCAAAAGAATTTAAATCAGCATACTACAGTGATATATGCATACCAATGTTTTTAGCAGCACAATTCAAAATAGCCGAGTTAGGGAACAAGTCTAGGTATCCATCAACAGATGAATGGATAAGGAAAATGTAGTACAGATACACAATGGAGTTTTACTCAGCTATAAAAGAGAATGAAATTGTGTCATTTTCTGGCAAAAAGATGAAACTGGAGAAAATAATGCTAAGTGAAATAAGAGAGACTAAAAATGTGAAGGGTCAAATGTTTTCTCTTAAATGCAGAAGCCAGACAGAAAAAAAAAATTAAAAGGGATCTCACAAAAATGGAAGGGAGACCAAAAGAGTAGAGGAAGGGGAGGGTCAAGAGAAAGGAAGGGTGGGGGGAAAGGGAAGGTACGGGGGAACAGAAATGACCAAATCATGATATATCCATGTATGACTATACTACAAAGAATGCAACTATTATGTATAACTATAACACACAAACTTAAAAACAAAATAGAAGGGAGACTAGTAAAGTAGAGGAAGGGATCAGGAGGAGGGAAAAGAGAGGAGGGAAGGGAATGGGAAGGCACTGGGTAATAAGACTGATCAAATTATGTGCATGTACAAGTAGGTCATAATGAATTCCATTGTTATATATAATTATAATAAAAACTATAAAATAATCTGTATGGTATATATGCCTGGTCTTAATCCTGTTACCTCTGAGTCCTACAATCTCTCCAAATCTGAGTTTTAAAGTGGTAAACATACACACATGGAGAGTCATTCTATTTCACAAGTATTATTTTGCACTGGTTATAGTAGACCAACAGAAAATACAAGTCTTCCTAAGCGCCTCCTTCCTCAAGAAAAACTTTCTCCATGTCAGTTTACATGTATATAGTTCAAAATGTTCTGATTATAGACTCTACAATCTCATGAGTAGCAGCAGCAGCAGTTGTTACTGTGGTAGCAGTACTGACTCCATTTTGTACATGAGGGACTTCAGTGTAGGATGACATTATGTGCTCTGAAGTAACACCCTTTGGGTTTGCATTACACTAATTATCTGTGACACCTGGGAATATTTATTTATCAGTTCTACACATCAACAGATATTTATTTTTCTACATCATTACATATTTCTGTAAACTCTATAAATGAACTGTATTCATCTCAAAAGTTTATTGTTGAGTACATACACCAGTGTATGCAAAGTAGGAAAGTACCAGGAACACAAAGTGTTCACTATTTTCTATTTGTATTTCCTCCTCCTCCTTACTCTTATTACGATTAGTATGATTATTGTTATTTTCTTCAATATCATACAGCAAGTACAATATTGTCCAAGATTTGAATTTAATTCTCAGGAAAACCAAAATGCAGTCTTACTCATTTACCCTGAAATGTCTACGTAATCAGATTACATGTTTGTTTTAAAAATTCATAAATATGTATCCATTTCTATCCAACAACTTTTTAACACTATTTTTTTGAGAATGTGTTTTAATAAGACAAGTTAATTTACTTTAAGGGAATTTTCAGATCTCAAAAGCTATAAAACATGACATTTCTAGAACTTCATACTGAATGGTAAAAAGTAAGTTTTATGTTTGGAATTATTCAGGTTGAGAGTTGGTTGATGTGGGCTACTTTAAACCATATATAAGTGGCATTTTTTCTTTAAAAATTTTTAAAAATATATTTTAGAAAAGTCTGGTATTGATTTTTTTTTTATCTTGCTAATTTTTTTTATTGTAAACAAATGGGATACATGTTGTTTCTCTGTCTGTACATGGCATAAAGGCATACCATTTGTGTAATCATAAATTTACATAGGGTAATGTTGTTTGATTCATTCTGCCATTTTTTCCCTTCCCCCCCACCCCTCCCACCCCTCCCCTCCATCTATACAGTCCTTCCTTCCTCCATTCCTGCCCCCCTCCCTAAACCCAACTCCAATCCCAACACTAACCCTTCCCACCCCCGATTATGTGTCATCATCAACTTATTAGCGATATCATTCTTCCTTTGGTTTTTTGAGATTGGCTTATCTCACTTAGCATGATATTCTCCAGTTTCATCCATTTGCCTGCAAATGCCATAATTTTATCATTCTTTATGGCTGAGTAATATTCCATTGTATATATATATATATATATACCACATTTTCTTTATCCATTCATCAATTGAAGGACATCTAGGTTGGTTCCACAATCTGGCTATTGTGAATTGAGCAGCTATGAACATTGATGTGGCTGTATCTCTGTAATATGCTGATTTTAAGTCCTTTGGGTATAGGCCAAGGAGTGGGATAGCTGGGTCAAATGGTGGTTCCATTCCAAGTTTTCTAAGGAATCTCCACACTGCTTTCCAGAGTGGCTGCACTAATTTGCAGCCCCACCAGCAATGTAAGAGTGTACCTTTCTCCCCACATCCTTACCAGCACCTGTTGTTGCTTGTATTCTTGATAATCGCCACTGGTATTGATTTTTTAAGGACATCAATTGAGAAAGTATTTTAAAGTATTTTCAGTAAAAACACTGATTCCAATTCAAAGTTTTAAAATTCAGGATTTGGAACAAAGAAAAAACATGGATTTTAAAAATTAAAAATTTTTGTACTAATCACATTTTATATTACATGATTATCAACTATACATAAATTCACATATTTTAAAGAGAACCATTTCACATAAAAATTATCGATTTTTCTTTATATAAACTAGTTATTTGGTAGTGTTCCACTATAAAGCAAGTGAAATACACTATTAATTTAAATAATAATCAAAATGTAGTCTATATACCTAAATTCTTCTGATGTAGAAAGTATGATTTTTGGTTATATTTCTCTATCCATTCAATTTTTCATATCCAAAAGATACTTTCTGAAGGCACAAAATAATTTTCTTCTCTATGATGGCTACTGGTTAATAATGGCAGAACTAAGGGTTAGTCAGGTACAATTTTGGATGCAACTTCTTAAGAAAAAATTTATAATAAAAGATGAAGATGTTCTATCCCAATTTTACATTAAATCATAACCCTATTTCCCAAAAATGTGAACAAGTAATGTTATTGTTACTGTCAAAGAAATGTTTTAGGTCATTTTATTCTCAAATATTAGCTAGTAAGTCAGTTTACGAATATCAGGAAAAGTCTGATTACTTCTCAGAAAACCTGTTAGTTAGTGAGCACTTAGATACAGATTAACACTGGTTATTTAACCACTGGGTTATATTTCAAAATAATAACATTAATATTTTTAATATATTAAACAGTTAAAATAAATATGCTCTAGCCCCCTACTTTATAGTGAAACCTGAGTTTGTAAGACATTCAAAAATTTAAAAAGTCATAAAACACACACACAAATGTACAAATTCTTTTGATTTTTTTGGTGATGTCAGTGAGCATAGAGAAATTATTGCAAGACTCTAATGTACTCTTAGAGGATATCACTGCAATTAAAATATAAAAACTAGCATCTTGAATAAGTTTTATCAAAATTACATTTTAAAGGTAGTTTTGAAAATGGGGGCATTCTTTCCTACAAAATAAAGTTTTTGCTCAAAAGTTATGAAATAGTATAAGGTACAAAAATTGCATACAATAAAAATGAGGATAGTTATTTTACTCTTAAAATATGAAGGACAGTTATATATTCTAATGTGATTCATATCATTAATTGCAAAGTAAATTTAAAATTTACTTGAGTAGGAACTTAAAATGCTCTCCTGTCTTAAATGTGGTACTAGAAGAAGACAACCAGTAAATTCAACTTAATTATAACAAGGAGAGGATGTTCCAGGTATCCTCTACTGTTTTTTATAAAACGCACATCTAATTACATTCAGATGTTTCATTTATTATAGTCCTAATTATACATTTGTCTATTCATTAAAAATGTTTATTAAACAACTTCTCGTTAAGCACTTTTTAGACATGGCCTTTGGTGTTAAAGACTATATATTTTGTTAAGGAAGAAAGATATATAGATATGAACGTTTTAAAAAGTCAGTATCATTAAGTGCCAGATAAATGGTAATAGCATCAAATGTTGGTGGGCCTTGAGAAGAGATGGATATCATCCAACTAAAAGGGTCAAGATTCACAGATATGAGTCTCGAGTTTGTATATATGGATGGAAATGAGAAGAGAGACTATTCAACATGGGGGACTAGTTGGTACAAATTTTCAAAAGCAAGTTATTATTTCAGATGTACCAAGAAACATTGTATACCATGTTGAAAAGTTTGGAATTTTGAGACTTGTTTTGAGATTTTATTGAGCAACATATTTAAATAATAATTTAAGTTGACGCAGTAAGATATGCAAGCTTGCACAGTAGAAAAAACAAACAAACAAACAAACAAAAAACTGGTGACCAGCATGGAACACAGCTGCACCATATTTAAATTTAAGGGAATGAAGGTTGTGATAGTGGAAATAGAAAAGAGTTGAGGTAGATGTTGTGACAGAAAATTTAACCTGTGGTGTTTCTATATGCAAATAGAATAAGAGAACAAAATACAGAATGATTTTATGAAAATCTGGTTGAATAGGAAAAAAACACATGAGAGAAAACTAATTAGGAAAATAATATAATAACTATAAAGATTCTGTCTGCTCCCTGGAATGCAATTCTATCTTGAAGAATTCTGTGATCTCAGAAGTCTTATCAGCTAAAGCTTGTACAACACAGCACATTTTATAAAATCATGATGTGGGAGGAAAAGATAGGACAAAAAAATTTGACAAGCAGTTTCAGTCTATAAATTTTAGGATTCTCTTTTTTCATGAACTTGAAAAAAATATTGTCTGGGAGAAGTGACATTAAAACCTTGTATCCATCAGTTTTCCAAATATTGCACATGGATTAACCAACAAATCAAGTCAATATGATTGATTTGTAATTTTTCTTTTTTAACTTTTCTTTCATGAGTTCATCCTTGACTTTGAAATTGATCATGTATGCCTGTGCAGTTTAAACAAAGAACAAAATGGTTATGTTTATTTGTGCTCATTCCATGTAGCAAGTTAAGAGTAAATGTAGTAGAGAACCAAAAAAATTTTTCCAGAAGATAGAAATGAGTGAAAGAGACAGACACACCACTGAAGGATGTATTATTCTATTTTTATCATAATCAAGACATACTTTTTTCTCATTGTTATATTTATATTTTTCAAAACCTATAAAATAACACACATTTTTGATGCCATGCCAGGAGAAATAAAATGAATAAGAAAAAAAATTTTCAAATTACCTTCAACCAAAATCCTAATTCAGAATAATAATTGAGCAATCTGCTACCTTTAATTTTTAAAAGAAAACAAAGACTACCACATTTATTTATGAAAAAGAAATCCTAATGTCAATCTTTGCTAGTTGTCCTAACAGAGAGGATTCCACATGTTCTTGTTCAAAGCAGAGAGTAGGACTTCTGGGCTAACTGCCAATTCCTATTAAAACTATTTTCTCCTCAATCACTAGTTCAAGCATGCATGGTATCACAGTGCATGCATAGTAGCACAACAAGTAGGAAACATGAGACAATCCCTGTCTCTTGATCTTCCTGCAATATTGAGTACTAATAGCAATTCATTTCTAGAGTGCTGCATGTCATTCTGGGACTCTGCCAGCTAGAAAGAACATATAAGAAAGGAGAGCGATCAATGCTGACAAAGTTAAAACTAGAACTTAAACTGTCCTCTCTTTTAAGCATGTCTGGAATATTTTCATGATGATCCATCAATGATGGCAGAAAACTTGTCAGATATGGGGTTAACAGTTCTATAGACCCAGACTTGCTACTTAAGAGGTTATACATCTTATTTCATATACATATTTTCCAATTTCAATCTGAGATAAACTGCAAAGAAAAGCCCCAGAATGTGTTAATCTGAATCAGAGAATCAAATACTCTGGGGAATTTCCAGAAGAGAACTTGGTCTTGGCTTTAATAAAGGTAGAGAAGTAGGACTCTAATTGCAGGGAGGCAGTAGAGGATAGTGAATAAGTTCACATAAATGTCACATCTTTTGTCGCTTCTCATTCTTTAGGAAGACACTGGCTGATCTGAGTGGACAGGATGCTTATTGTACACCTCTAGCAAAGGCTTTTTGAATCTGTCAGACTTTGGGGCACATCTCTTAGTGCATTCCTATAATTCTGAATTTATCCTTACATTTATTTAACTGGAGTGCTTATTATGACTCACAGGTTTATTATAGTTTGGCTATATAGAATTAGATGCAGTCAACATTTCTCAGGGCTGGTTAAGAATAGGGATTTAAATGTTTTTGAGTTTTTGAAAATTTACATAATTTAGTTAAGTTGCTTCTCCACAATTGTTTCTAAGGTAACTTAAAAATGTGTACATATTATTTCAAATATGAACATTATGGGAAAGGAAGGCAGGTGGAAAGCTTATCTATAAAACTCTAAAACAAAAGGTAGTGATTGTAACTTTTATCTGTATAATGACTTAGGTTATTATCCTATCTCAAACTTGTTATTGAATTAGAATTGTCTGTAGTGGTACAGCTTGAGAGTTTGAAAGAAATTTAATTAGGAATAAATGTTGTTTCTAACATACAGAGATTCAACCACAAGACATGAAGTACTTCATTGTGTTTTAGTTTTTGTTATTAGATCAGGTTGAATTAATTTTCAATCACTTTTTTTTTACCTACAGTTAAGTGTTTCGCCCACATCCTAGTATCTATTTGGAAACTGAATAAAGTCTACAGTGATTCTTTAATGATTACTGTCAACTCTTTAGAGCAATTCCACACTGGTGGGGCATATGACACCTGACATCAAAAAGAACTTCATAATCAACATATCTCTAACAACTGACAAAGTGTGTGTGCGCGTGTGTGTGTGTGCGTGTGTGTGTGTGTTTATATTTATATCCATCAGTGATAAGGATCACAGAAAGAAAATTTTTTGGCTACCACCCTCTTCTAGCTCTCCTCAGACCAAGTTTAAGGAACATGTGAAGTGAAGTATCAAAGACCCACAATCCTCTCAACTGTGTCTCTATTAATTACTGCCCACTGACATCCAAGGTTTAAGAATAAGAAATTACTCCTGTGGTAAATATTATTGAAAGAACCAGATATTTTGCTCCAATTTGAATATGAAGATAACTTAAAGCAAATAAAAGACTCAGTGGCATTTAAAATGATCAGGATATAAAGGCTTAAATACAAGTACAATGGCTTTGGCCAGTTGGAAGTTATCATGTGAACAACTGACAAGCAATTAGGCAACTCATTAGGTAACAACTAGTGAATGACTGTAGCAACCTATAGTAAGAGAGTTGTGTAAAATTTTTATTTTTGATATTCCAAAGCAAAATTTACTGTATATCTGTTTCTAAAAAAAGGAATATCAATAACATGTTTGAAAGTTTGTGTTTAAAAATATGCTGATATTATTTTCAATTTATGAATTTAATTTAGACAATATATACCCCCCCAACTTTTCTCTTTAGATGGATAATTAAAAATAACAACAGTGAATTTCCCTCACATATACTGATATGAATCTCCTGGTTTCAGAACTGAGATTTGTTTAATTTTGATTTTTCAAATGCCTGTTCTAAAAAAAAAAAAAAAAAAAAAAACACTTTCTCATTTTTTTTCTTCTTTCATTCAACTTTGCTCCTGGGTCATGGCAGGTTCAAAATAGTGTGTACATGCCAAAAACCAGTTGAAAATAACTGGTCCACTGAGCTCTTGACTGGGTGTTACACAGCTCTTTCCAATCATATCGATCCTAAATTAGATTGTTCTATTATAGTCAAGAAGCAGTGGGGTTGGGAATATGCCTCAGGGATTGAGCCCTTGTCTGGGTTTGAGCCTCAAAAGAAGGAAAGAATGAAAAAAGTACAACTACCCTATTGTGTACCCTGGGCACTGTAATCATATTTTAAATAACATTTTATTTTTATTTAATTAAATCATAACCAGAACCCTATGAGGTACATACAATCTATATTTTATAAATAAGGGAAAAAGGATGGCCTCGATATTATAATAAGTCTTTACAAAAAAAATAGGTCCCTTTCCTAAATCTTAGAAACCAGGAATCATTAAAACAATTGCATTAATGATCACAAAAATTAACCAAGAATATATAGTAAGGAGAAATTTTTACCATCTACTATTTCTTAGCATTGATTTACCTAATCTTTCTTTCTCATATGTAATATTTAAGAAAATTAAATATTAGGATGTTAGATTCTGAGGGTAGCTTTTAACATAAAGCATTTCCTGATTAAACAAATGAAAATATTAAATTTTCAATTCTTCATGGAATACCAAGCTACTAATTTTTGGACTATAATAAAATAAGGTAAAATTAGAACTATTTTCCTCCCAAATAATCTTTTAGTTTGTATTAGAGATTGAACCCAGGGGTGCTTTACCACTGTGCTACATTCTCAGTCCTTCTTAATTTTTATTTTGAGATAGGGCCTCCCAAATTGCTCAGACTGGTGGTCTTGAACTTGTAGTCATCCTTCCTCAGCCTCCCAAGTTGCTGGGATTACAGGCGTGCACCATTGTATCTGCCCTAAAAAATGCATTAATAATGCATCCTTTTGGCTCATTTTAATGCTCTCATTATCCACACACACACGCACACACAAAAAGAGTTCAAAATGCTTGGTAGATTAAAAATAGTCCCAAATGACATTTGACATTTCTGCTATTGAGAGACAGGGGTCTATGTCTCTTCCCTCCAAAATGTCTGTAACTGCTTGACAAGAAAAAAAAAAAAAAAAAAAAAAAAAAGATGGAAGAAGTGAATCTACACTGCTATTCGGGCCTGAAAACTAAAGCACTGTTTCCAGTGCCTCTCTTGGAACCCAGTCACCATGCTGAGAACTCCAAGTAGCCCCATGGAGTGACTCATGTGGAGATGAACTGAGACCACCAAGTGACAACCAGCACCTATAAGTAAGTTGAATGACTACAGCATGTTAAAAGTCCATCTTTCAATCACAGTAAAATCCTCTCATCATAGGGGAGAGATGATCTATCCCCACTGAGTCTTGTCCAAATTGCAGATTTACTTGCAAAATTAATGACTGTATCATTTTAAACTACTTTATATATTTCAGTAATATATAAAATATATAATATATATGTGATATATAATAGATATCAATAGATAAGCAGAATAAAATATTAACTCCTCGTTTAGATAAAATAAGAACTTCATCATTAATATTTAGCATTACTGAATACTCCAATGTTACCAAAGTAGTTAATAAAGATATTTAGGAAGATTTGACATAGTGCTGAAATAATATTTGATATAAAATTTTAGCTCTCCCAAAAATTTATCACGCATTTCCATTCATACAATATTTGGCTATTTTAGATAGTTTATATCAACTCTTGTATTTATAGTGTTAATGGATTGGCTACTGCCTGAAAAACACTGTTGTTAAGATACAGGAGGGAAAAAATGTTTGGGCATATTACAAAATAGAACAATAGAAAAATAAGGAACAACAGAGAAGGTGGCATTTTAATTCAACCTTAAAAGGTTTGTATGATGTGTATATGAAAGGATAACAGGAAGAAGATTCCAGACAGAGAAGGGGGCAAATACCTAGACAAAGAATCATGAAAGAAGTAAGTATTAGTAACTTTTAATAAATTGAATACTTTTCTAGGCTAAGCAGGAATAGTGTGGGTTTCTAACTAGGCTAGTTTTAGTTGGACACTATCAGAAGAATTCTATTTGGAAATATTGGAATGTATAAGTGGAGCCAGAAAAATAGGGCTCATGGGCCCAATCCAGCAAGCTTTCTGTAGTTTTACTGGAACATGGCCACTTGTTTATATATTGTTATTGGCAGTATTCAACCACAATGGCAGAACTAAGCAGTTGGAACAGAACTCTTGTTAAGTAGAAAAATTCTCATCTTCTTTCACAGGAGTTCCTTCCTTCTCAGCATACCCTCATATATGAAATATGCCCATATTTCAGTAGCAAAAGATAGGGCTTAATGCAAAGTTAAATAAAGTGGCTTTAAGGTATTTGTCTTCTGCAACATACTGTACATAGATATCATCTTTAAATACTACACTGTGGATCAGGACTGCATAAAATTTTTAATGTTTAAGTTTTAATAGTGCCTAATATGCTTAAAATCATTATTAATTTTAGGAAGAATTCTTCTAGGAAGAAGAATTCATCCTGGCTTCTATCATAAAGCAATAGCTTTTAAAAATATTACTTATATGATCTTCCATCTAAAACTTTGTAATTAACTTAGTGTTCATCATGTCTCAGTACACAGAAAATAAAATTTTACCTTTCTTTAGATTCTCTACCTATTATTCCAAAAATTTGCTTCCAAGTACAAGAAAAGTTATTGTCTATAACTCTTCCTGTGGCAGAAACAATAATTTTCAGCTATGAAAATATGTTTTCTGTGAGATTTTGTGGGGGGGGGATGGGGGGGTATGCACACACAAATCTGTGGGTATAAAATGTTGATTTCAACCCACCAAGGTCCTTTTTAAATACTGTTTGCAATGACATGCCGCACTCATAGGTCCTTAAAAATAACATAAAAGAAGTAAGTTCATATTCACAAAAGAAAAAAATTTAAATTAGTGTTCACTTCCCTCATCTGGTTTTTATGTAGAAGATGAAAAATAAAAATAAAAATAAAAGAAGAAGCCTTATTGCTCATGATGCATTTTGAATACTAGAGAAAACAGCAGAATATAGTTCAAGAGGACCTTAGCAACTTGAATTTCCTTGTTTCTAAAAATAAATGCAAAAAAAAAATATCTCCCCTATAATGTAATTTATAAATTCTAACTTGAGAAGGTAGAGCTTAAGATAAGGCTTAATGCAGAGTTAAGTCCTATCTTAAGCCTTAACTTAAGCTTCATCATCAAGCTGAATATATCTGCAGATATTACTAAGTTGCCATTACATAATGTGCTACTAAAGTACAACTTTCTCAAAATATAACTTAACTGTCTCAATGGAGGGAGAAGGAAAACAGTCCTACAACACCATTGTACCATGCTGGAAATGGAGACGTGTGGGTGCCTACACCAAGAAAAGAGCACATGGGAAGATCAGTTTAAAAAAAAGGCAAAGGGACCAAGACGTGTCCAGAGTTCTCACTGCTTTTTACATTTTATTCACTTTGGCCTTTTCTAGTACAATTCTCTACTAAATCAGGTCTGAATGCCAGAGGGAACTCTATAGAAAGAACCAAGAGGACAGAGCTCATGGATCAGGGTCACACTAACTGAAAGCCTCAAATGGTAATTGGACTACTGATCTGTCAGTGACCTGAGTTGAAGTCTCATTTTTCTCAGGATAAACATGAGAAAGGAGATTTGCTACTACAAGTGTCCAATAATGTCAGTGTTTTCCTGAACGTTCATAACCATTAAGTATTCATCCTCTCTCGTAAATTTATTTAGTTCCTTTTGAACTTATTTGTAAGTCAGACCAAGATCCTGAGTATCATAACTGTATGGCCTTTTAAAGAATAATAGTTTGATTTATGTTTGCCTTTAAAGAGACCTAAGAAGCCTGGAAAGGTTAAGGGTTGGGAGTTGGTAACATTCTCATATGACATATTAATATTGTTTGTTATGATGGACTATGCTAAGATATATCTGTTCAGTCTGCTCCTTTATGAAAGTCTCTCCAATTTCCTAATTACTCCAGTTATTTGTCCTTAGACGCTTTTTGTTTTTTAAAAGGTTTTAATATATTTTCTTCTGGGTGTCTGCCATCTACAGTACCTCCTGAGTGTCCAGCTATAAACATACTGTGGTTTTAGAAATCATAATTTTCATTTCCCTCTGGAACCTTTCCTGATGACGCCCAAAAAGTTGGTTAGAATTACTTTGGGCTAGTGTCTTTAGGAAAATCATTGGTAAATTACTTTCTTCTATGTAAACTAAGTTAAATGGACCCAGCTTTCTTTCCTCCTGCTTATATACCTCTGCCTGTTTTAAGCATATTTATTCTTTTTATCCCATAAATATTTTTCTGAAGTCATCTCCTAATGTTTAAGGGTTTAATACTAAGAGGTTCGTCATGGAGATAAATTCTTTCCATATTCTCTAATGTAAATTCAAGTTTTTAAAAAATGTACTTGTCTTGTTGAATTGACAAGGACTAAGCTAAAACAAAAACAAAAACAAAAAACCATGAGAAAGGCTTTGTGAATGTGGAAAACAAACAAAATATAACTTATTCCCCCAAAATCCTGTGACAAAAATAGTTACGAGCTCTAACTTACTACTAAGGTATCAAGAAGTTTTGTGATACAAGTTTCCTTTAAATATATTAGTCACAGAGAAAAAAGATATGTTTGAGCTGTGTCTTTTTAATTCTCCATGCCTCAACTGTCTCATTTAAAAAATTAATGGGCTTGAACTAGAATCTGAAAATTCCTTAAAAAGATGTTTCTAATCTAATTTTCCAAATCAATCTGATTTTTGATTACAGAATGTAAAATATTTTGTAAACTCTGAACTACACAATAATAAATACATATACAAACATTTACATGTTTGTATATAAACATATACAAACATATAAATATACATAAAAATAAATAAACTTTCATTTTTAAATGTTAAAATATTTAAACATTTTGATGGTGGAATTATGGCTTATCTTAAATTGTATTTTAGATATAATTCAGTTTCATTGCTATTCAGGTAAGTATATGATGCAGCCTAACTTGAATATTGATTTTAGTGCTCTATAAATATATGGTAAATATAAAAATGAATTAATGCAGATAAATGCATGATTTACTGTAGTGTGAAAGTATTGTCCTAGTTTGACATAAGTACAAAAAAACTTAGCTTTCAGGCATATTTTGCTGAATAAGTACCAAGTTGGTATCAGCTCCCTTATTGCTGCTTTCAAGCTGATAATAATTCTTTCTTGAACAAGAACAAAATCACCTCACCTGTGACTTATCTACATCCCCACAAAACAATTAAAAAAACAATAGTGTGGGGACTGAGGTTTGGAGAAAACCAAGAGATGCCAGTTGGGAAGAAATATCAGAAAAGACCATCAAAGGAGATTCAAGTCATGACATTATATAGCAAAAACAGATACAAATAGCAGAAGGAATGCCGGTGACAAATAACTGTATGAATTGGAAAACAATCTAAGAATTTAATTGTAAAGGTTGTCGGCAGTCAGGTATATAATGGTTTATAGCAAATCCTTTGGTAAAATTCCCTAACCAACCACCACTAAATTGTGTGTATTGTTACTGATCATCTGCTATTTTCTAGGATTTTCAATTGGGTTAAAAGTGTAAGCTTTAGTTTTATTTAAAATCAATAAAAATAAATCAGAGCCTGAGTTTGGCTATAACTGGTTTACAATGAGAAAAATAGCTCTGTGAGAGCCAGGATGTTTGTTATGCTGCACATATGGAGTCTATATGACTCTATTATTAAGCTGAAGCAAAGTTTACTTTGTGGATTTATTTGATGTGTATAGCCTTTCAATGAATGTTTTCATTAGTCATACCTGCCAACATAATTAGGTAGAGTAAGACACTAGTCACAGAAAGGATGGATTTAAGCAAAATTGAGAAGTCCTATCATATCTATTTTTGTTTTATTTAAACAGATTTGATAATCAAGGTTTTGGACTTTGCTGCTCTGTTCTGATATTTAGGAATTCATCACAAGCACAGAATGCATTGCACAGTGCTATTAAATATCACATACACTGGAATTCAATTTCTAAATCAAAAGATGAATCTTACTTCTACCTTATGTTTTTAAGACCTGCATAAGACCTTTTGAGGAAGGGTAGCAAAAAGGTAAAAGATCTGCGGTTTCTCAAGCAGAGCTCTGCAGGTCTGAACATGCTTACACATAAGAATGTAAATGTAGTTTCAGGAAAAAGAGTGCACAGTGAGATTATTTGTTTTGTGTTTTTTTGTTTTATTGTTTTTTGTTTTTTTAACAATTGGTGCTTGGGAAAATGCTATTTATGTATGGTTTAACCATGTGTCACTACTGAGAAAGATAAGGTGAAATAAAAATGGTTGACTCTGAGAAGACTTTTTTTACTTAGACCTACAGTTCTAGCAGAGATGGTGTCAGAACTCTGAGGAGAAAGTCTTGACAGCATGTGTAACATTGATCCCAGATGCTACTGTGGTGGTAATTCTTGTGGTCTGGAGTTATTTCAACGTGTGCAAGGGAGGGCTCCCTCTTGGCAAATGACTTGAGGGGAAGGGGGAGGAAATGGTCTACGTTCATTCTGGGCAAAAGAGGGGTACTTCTCTACACAAGAAGATTTTAAGATTGTGGGTCTCAATACATACTATAGGAATTCAAGTTTGACAAACCCCAAACTGGATTTTTGAGTATCCTATAACTATACTAGTTTCATGTAATATGCTAGAATAAAATAACTCTAAATAAGTAGACCCTGGTTCCTTCTAACTGTGGCCTCTGTAGTTGGTGCAGGACCACATCCTCAGTGAAGTCTTTGTCCGTCTCCTCTACTGAGGTTTCAGGGTGAATATTTGCTCTGTACTTATATTGTATAATAGGATTTCTACTTAGGCTACTAAAAGCAAAAACAGGAATTGGATGTTAATTTTTTTTGTAAACCAGTGTACATCCACTCTGAACCTAAATGGAAATCTCTTCAGATTCTATATCACAGAGACTTAGGTTTGAATTGTTCTTTTGACATGTGTTATCTGTAAACAAAACTTGGAGAACTGGTATCTTTCATCAGTGCAAGGTTAGGTTTCCTGGTCCACAGAATGCAGTTGACATGAAGATTAAATGTGATATAATAACAAAATACCAAGCATAATTTCTGGTACAGAGTGATGAGCATTTTCTTTATTTAACTTTTACTTGCTTCTGCTTATAGTAAAGAGTGAACATCATTAATCCACATATCCAAACTCAAAAGTGCTCCAAAGTCAAAACTTTTTCTGGCAGTACTGGGGATTGGAGACCAGGGCACTCTAACACTGACCTACATCTTCAGCCCTTTCTACCTTTTATTTTGAGTCAGGGTGTTGCTAAATTGCCAAACTTGGTCTGAAATGTAGGATCCTCCAGATTCTGTCTCCAAATAGTTAAGATTACAGATGCATCACTACATTCAGCTTGAAAATCAAAACTTCTTAGGAGTTATGTTGGGCTGTCAAAAAAATGCTGAATTTTGGAACAATCAAATTTCAGATTTGGGGGCTAGGAAAGCTCAATCAGTAGGGTCTAATGAAAAACTGCCAAAACTGAAACTGTTTGTTCCCAATCACTTTTGATAAAAGATATTCAACCTGTACCAAGTGATGAATCCCTGTGCAGGCTGATGAGCTCTCCTTCCCTCCTCGCACACATGCACATGTAAATGCATGGACATCCACACTTTTCACTGGTAACTCAGAACCATTTTCAAATTAGGAAAGAATATTACAGCCTAGTGAAAGAGAAAAACTTGAACCAAACCAAATTTCATAAGAAGTAAATTTTTTATGTCCAAATATAAATCCATTCATTAAGTAGCAGCGCCATTTCAAACCCACATTTCAAAGAGTTTGTAAAACAAGCTAGTAAAGTTGCAGCTTTTCATAAACTTAGTTTATATTAAGTTCTCCATACGATGTCACATACTATGCTATGAGATACACCAACAACTCCTCCAAGGGCTTCATCTATCTTTACTTACAGGGATGTAGTTTGAAAAAACAAGACTATATATCTTAGTAAGCTGGTTACCCATTGACTCTCTCAGCAAATAATATCTCAAACACTAGGGTGGTCATCGGACAGTGCAAAAATAACCTCTTTAATGCACTAGAGCAGCATGTGAGCTTTGGATTTAAAAAAAAAAAAACAATTAGAAGTTTAAATAATTAAGTCCCCCCCAAAACAAATATTTTTTAGAACCATAATAAAAGTCATAATAAATTATGACAAGAAATGAAAAAAGGTAGTCAAGAAACTCTGCATGAGAAGAATAGCAGTGACAAGCACCTTACAGCATATGAGTAGGATTCCCATAAGAGGAAAAGTGCAAAGAAAGTGTACGTGACCTTGGAAAAATAGAGGAGCAAAGACAGAAATGAAGATGTGTGTCATTTGAATTAGGTGATGCAGAGTGTGACATGATACCTGAAAGGAACCCTGAGGACAGATCAGTGGGAGCCTGATTGGAGAAAAGAGGCAGAAATGCACTAGTCTCCAAACACCAAGTCTCTCTCCAACTAGTCGATCATTAAGTCAATCTTTTTCATGCTGAATGGCAGTCACAGTTTTTTTGATTATTTATTAACTATATTGACTATGTGCCACACTAGATACTGTACTTGAAACTATGGTGAATTCATTGTTGAGTGAGAAATTAACTCTGCCTTTATAATACTTTCAGCACACTAGGAATACAAACAAGGCAGAAGAGAAAGTGCCATGATGAGTAGAGACATGGGAATGCAAAAGAGTGAGTGACACGGTCAGAGTAGGCAGAGTGACAAGGGAAAGCCTCAAGGAATAAATAATACTCAAGTTAAGCCTTAAAAATGAATTGAATTTTGATAATTGTAAGAGGTCACAAAATGACATATTTGAGGGTGATAAGAGAACATTCACAAAGCATAGGAATAAAAATTTCAGGTTCAGTAATGAAAGTAAAAATACAACCCCCTCTCCATGCCCCCAGGACGAGACAAAAAATGGGGAGGAAGAGGGAGGCAGGCAGGAAGAACTGGATGTCTAACTGGATTTGTACGTTGGATAAAGACAACAGGCATCATGTATCATGAAAAAGTATCCTACAGGCTAAGTGAAGCCACAGGAAAGCCAGAGGAACAAAGCCCTCTCTCAACAAGAAGTCTCCGGCAGCACAAAGAGGCACAACATTCATTCATTCAATAATTCATTTAAAAAAAATAGAGATCCAACATCTACTATGTTCCACAAACTCAGTCAGATATCGGAAATACAATGAGCAACCAAAATAGTGCCTGAGCTCATAAATTGTACAGGCTACTGTGAAGACAGATATAAAGAAGTTGACCACACAAATAATGACCAATCAGGAGCAATAATAAAGGGTACTTCATTTGGTTCAGAAAGTTAAGGCAAGCTCAAAATGGAAGGGATGCTTTCGTTCAAACCTGAAACATGAAAAGAAACTAGTTTGGAATGTGTCTGTGTGTATTTGGGAACATGGCTATGGGGTCAGGGAAAGAGCATTTTAAGAAAAGGAAGATATTGAATAGAGATCCTACCACACAAGAAAGAAACAGTGGCTGGCTGGAGCTGAGCAATGGGGACAGCATATGGAAGAAGAGTTGGATCAGAGGCTGGGCAGGGAACCAACAGAGAATGTTTTTTGTTTGTTGTTTCTGATATTTAAAAAGTCACTGACAGGGCTGGGGTTGTGGCTCAGTGTTAGAGTGCTTGCCTAGCATGTGTGAGGCACTGGGTCCGATACTCAGTACTGCATATAAATAAACAAACAAACAAACAAAAAGTCCATCACCTAAAAAAAATTAAAAAATAAATTTAAAAAAGTCATTGAAAATTATTTCATCTTTAAGGCAGTTTGTGACATGATCTATATTCAGTGTTATATAGAAATTCTCTACATTTTTGACTCTAAAATCCTAGAAGTTAAGGATTATGTCTAGTAAATTCACACTCTCTAATAAAGAACAGTGGGCATCTACCTTAAGCATGATATGGCGAGGACAGGAAAACTTTAGATGTCTGCTTTCAAAACAGAAAAAGCCTACGTAGCTTGACATTTTTAGTAACTCAAAGAATCCATGATAACTAATGGTCAACAAGGCCTTTGACATCCTATTTACTTTTATTTCATTATTTTAATATCTTTCACATTGCAGAAAATTCTACAGATCAAAAATCTTTTCCTTGACATTTTATGGACGTGAATAAAAGAAAAAGTTGTAGTTATTTCTCTTCCACACTTCTGGATCTTCATCACATTCTGATGCACAAAACATCTGCTTCCTTTTTAATCACCATTTCAACAAAATGCCAGTTTAAAAAATTAAGTCCAGAGAGATGTCTTATGATAAAGATGGAACTTAAACATCCCAGTCACGGATGTTTTCTACAATTCTAAGCATCTCAACTAAAATACAAACTTTTTACTTTGACTTTTAGATGGCTTTCTAAAAAGTTGCTACTATATGAGAAGGTCGCCAGCAGCCAGCTTTCAGGTGACCATGGAGTCAAGAATAAGGATGAGCTGCTCAAAAATTTCAGAAAGTATTGAATCAAAAAAGAAATTTTCTCCTTTCTTGTTTTCCAGCTGGTCAGCTTTGTTCTTTTAATCTAATATATTCGGGTGCAATACTGTATATAACATAGCATATTCTGTCATAGTGACCTTTTTTCCTTTTGAAAACTTGACTGATACCATATATATAGAGATAGATAGATAGATATAGATATCCATTTATAAAAGCAACAATGGAAAAGGGAAGACGAAGGGACAGCTTTGATTCTCTCAGGCATTTAAGTCTGGTAAGACAACCCAAGAGGCAGAGTGGACCAGGAGCAGGTTACAGGGCATGGCGGCGGTGCAGAGGGAGGGGGTGCAGAGAGAAACAGCAGAGCCAAGTGAAGGCTGGGGATAGAGAAGAACTTTAGTAAGAGTGATTATGTGCAAAATCCTAAAGCAAAAAGAACAATCTTTAAGGTCATAATTAAATACGCTCTTCATTAGTTAAGTAAAATATTTATTGAGCACTTATTACATGCCAGATTCTGTGTTAACTGATGAGAACTGGAAGTTGACTAATTCTGTGTCTTCAAGCAGCTCACAATAGTTTGCATCAGATAGATGTATGAAAAGATAATTTTGATATAATGAAACATGCATTAATAGTATTTCTCTGAGCACAGGAAATAATGATACCTAACTTTGTTGAGATTCTTTCTGAACATTGGAATTCTTGATATTAAAAAAATAAATAGCAGTAATCCAAGGAGGGAATAAATGAGCAAAGGCAGGTATAATGGAAAAGAGCAGTATGTAGCAGTGTGTAGTGTAAGAAAGTACAAGCAAGGCTGCTAAATTTAAGTTATGATCCAGGAAGGAGTGTGAAGACATTTTATGCTGGGTAAGTAACTTGGCACTAAATCACCACAGGATGCCATATTAAGGAGCTTGGATTTTATCCTGAAGGTACTAGCAAAACAAAACAAAAACTACAGGTTTTCTCAAGCAAGGAAGTGACATGGCCGCAGTTGCATTCATGTGTGTGTATATACACACAAATGCACACATAAAAATACCATAGAATTTGAAGGAGCTAAAGCAGGGGGAGCAGTTAGGCAGTCACTGCAATTGTCCAAGTGAGACATGATGGCAGTCAATTTACTGGAGTGGTGGCACCTACAGACTAGAATTTTGTTCTAGATTAGACCAGCATAGGCAATTACTAGAAAAATAAGGCAATCCAAAAATGATTCTTGGCCTTCTAGAACTTAGATGATTTTAAAGGAGAAACACAATGGGGAAAGGATAAAATGATTTTCTAGCAGAAATTCATTTAATCCATTATTACTCTTATGGAAGATTCTAATAAACAGCAGCAATTAAATGAACATCCAGCTTTGAGCAGAAACCAAGGATTAAAAACAGAAAAATCTGGGTCCTTCACACAGGTTTACAAGGTAGCCACAAGATGAAATTGCCTATGTATATTCCCTGAGAAGGGCAGCAGGCTGAAGACAACTCTCTAGGAGAGAGGTAGTAGCATTTAATGAACTGGCTGCAAAAAGAGACAAGAAACAAACAGCCAGAGGCGTGTGAAGAATACCAGGAAATGAAACTGTTCTCAGAGCCAAGAGTGGACAGATCCACACAGGTCCACCAAAAGAGACCTGCTCTGAAGTCAATGCTTCTTAAAAATGACAATGTTAACAAGAAAATGTCTCTCGTTCTCAAATTGGTTTTGGTTCTTCTATTTCTTTATTCCCAAACTCCTTATTCCTGGAGGTGTGTTAACTACCAAGGGGAATGGAATCTGATTGCTACTCTGTAACAACTGAACAAGTCCACAACAAGGAAGGTAGGGAGGGTGTACGTGAGAGTACCCAACAACCATGGGCAAAAGTAAGGCACATTTGGACTTTCTTCCTCTTATTCAGATTGATTATGCAGTTAGTGGCTTATCCTCACTCATCATTTTTCTTACCTTTTGATGCTCACTCTTAAACAGTTCTGGTGTAGGTTGGCAGTTCTTTCAGGGGCAAGTGAGGAATATAATTTGATTCAAGCAATATACTTATGTAAATGCTGCTTATATTTTTGTATGAAAACTGAAAGCCAGATATTCAAAATGAGTATCACGTTTGTTTTGACTGCAGACCCAAAGCAGACCACCACCACTACTCCTTCTAGAAGTAGCCAAGCATAACAAGAAACATAAGCAACCAAAAAACCACACATAAAACAAATCCTAAGGAATGTATGCAGAAGCTAAATAAACAGTGGAGGTCACCAAACACATGCACTGTCAGGAAAAGGGGAATGAAATCTATGGAAAAAGAGAAACCACCTGCCAATTTCAAATAATTCAGCTCCAGGAACTGACTGTGGTGAGCCTACTTGCTGATCCTAGACAGTTACCACTCAGACTTTCTGTGCTTTGAACACTAGCAATAACAATCTCAAATTTCATGCAGTGCAGAGCTTAGCACACAGGTGTTATAATCACAATTTCAATTTCGAAAGTGGCCTTGCCCTATTTAGAAAATAGTGAGTTGTTTGTGGTGTTTCAAATTTGGGAAAAGTGAAATGAAAATCTTCAACTTGATTTTTTCATTACATTCATGTCAAACATCTCTATTTCTTTTGTTAAAATATTTCAGAAATTGACAGCAACTCATTATTTGGCAACTCCCCCTATATTATGCAAAGAAGTAAAATCTGCCTGGAGTCTTGAAGGAGTTTCAATGTAACTGCTCCAACTTCAAGATTTTTCAGTTGATACCCTGACAGATTAAAAATCCAAGCCCAGGATTGGAGAGGGCACTAAACCCATCAGCTCTTCCATCAAGACTGGCATCAGGAAGGCTCTAGAGTATTGTGGCAGAAATTTTAGCTGTGCAGGAAAAAGATGTTTAAAGATTTATAAGACTCTCCAATAATGGTGCAGCAGGGTCTGAAGAAGCAAGCTGAGATGGCATAAGGCCTTGACAAGTAGTCCAGTGACAGAAAACCTGGGAGACTGTGCATACTTTTTGTGAGCATGGAAGAATGTATGTGGTTCCTAGAAGGTTGCTTGACCACTGTTGTTGGGAAACAACTCACCTGACTTAAGTCCTGAGAGCTGAAGTCTGGGGTAGAGATTCAGTCACAAATAATAGAGTAAGAGGCACAAGAGTTTGCTAGGTAGGTAAATTTCCAGGACAATTTAGGTGATGGATCAATAGCAAAATTCCAGTAATATAAGCTAGGCATAGGTGAGGAATGCAGGTTTAGGGATCAGTGAGGGCCATTTCATCAGCATGGAACTCAAGGAGGAAGGGAGCTGAGATCTAGGAACAAGAATGGGAGGCCCAATAGTTTTCACTAGAAATTTAACTGCCAGCCCAAGTAAGGGTGGTAATATAAATGATTTGTGTATAATGTGGGTTTCCAAAGTCAAATTCTCTCTGGTTTGGCCTGTCAGGGAGGATTTCTTCTTAAATATTCTGGCTTAGCAGTGGGCTCATCTGATAAGGATAGAAGAGGTTAACTACCAGAAAAGTCTAAGTACTTCCTGCTTCCAGCACTTCCAGTAGGCTCAATGCCATTAAAGGTATTATCATGAATATCAAGGGAAGAGAGAAGAGTAAAATGAATTTAGAAAGTGGGATGACAAATCAAAGATAACACCCACTCCCCAACTTATACAAATCATTAAGAGTTTGCTAGAGATAATAGGAACCTAAGGCTATAAGAACCATGCGGTTGGATAATCTAGCTATCTTTGTGCCATTTTAAACTGCTCCCAAATCATCCCCATTAATTGGATATACAAGATTTGTTTGTCAGAACATCAAAAGGGAAAAGAGGATGCACTCCTTTAACAGGTGATCTATTCACTTTGGAATGATCTGGCAAAACATTCTTCTTTAAACCAAGCTATTGTCTATCTCTTTGAGGCTCAGATCTTAATAGTCTTCATTTTATCCCTCAAAATCAAATACTGTAGGATCTAATCCCTCCAATAGGTCACTACTTTATAAATGCCTCCCAATTTGTCTCATTCCTTTTAAAATTGGTTATTAAATGATCTAGTAAGTAGAGGGCAGAACAGGAATACTGCCTCTATTCTCCTTAATACCACATTTGCAAAAAATAAACAACAAAAAAAAGAAATTAATTGTTCCTTTAGTCACAAAAAAATGAAAACTTGACTTAATTAACTATAACCCTTATAGTGTTTAAGACAGTATCCATATACTAGGGATGGAGGGAGAGGATAACTTGATTTTAAAAACAACACATTAATATGAACATTTTGGAAATAAGGAAAACATTTAAGCAAATTTAAGTCACATGGCCTTGGCATGGAAGATGAGTGCTGAGACAAGAGGGCTAAGACTTGTCATGATAAGTCTGGTATAAGAAAACAAATGTGTTTAAAAAGGCACAGAACTGGGGTGGGAGAGGGGCTGACTACAAAGAAGTATAAACAAATTTGGATTCACAAAACTATTCTATAAATTGATTGTGGTAGTGATTACAAAACTACAGGTATCTGTCAAAACTCATGGACCTAAATAATAAGAGGCAAAAAGGGTAAATTTTGCATATATTAGTAACACCTCAATAAATAAAAAAACCTCAATAATTTAAAAAAACTGTTTTATATATAACATATACATACATATATATACATATATATATACGAAATCCCAGTTTTGTAGAAAAAGAAGTTCTATCCAAAAGTGTTAACAGTGGTTATTTCCTGGGGGCATGCTTATGGATTTACTGAGACATTTCATTTAGAAGTAGGCACTTGAGTTGATAGGTCATATGTAATCAAGACTCTGACAGCCATAACGAGATCATGAGAATGCAGATTATGAACAGAAAATCACTGGAAATTCAAAGGAAATTAATTCAGTAGAGAGATAAAAACAGAACGGAAATAAAGAGAAACAAGCTGTATATGTTTGTGAGTAGAAAGAGAGAAGCTTTCATCTCTCTTTACTCTTTAAGTCCAGGAATATTTTTAATCATTTTGAATTGGCAATTCTGAAAAAGAGATTGATCATCATTACACTAAACTATGGGTAAAAAGAGTGGGAAAACCACCACCACCACCACCACCAACAGCAACAAACAGGTCTAAAACAGCTCTTCATTACACACGTACAGCCCGCTCCTCTGGTAATCAGCATTCTTTGTGTTGGATTTTCAATTAATTTTGATCTACCCAACTACCTTATCATCTACTCCCTATTTCTTTGTCTTATTTGGGATATCCCAGAAAAACTCACCAAATGCTTTAGATACATATAAGGCATCTACCACACCTTTTCCCTCCATCAATGATTGTGGTTATTTGAAAAGTTTTTCTCTGAGGTCATGGTTGCTTCCAGTGAAAACTGCGTCCTTCACTTAAAAGCTCATAAATTCTTCTAATCATAATTTTAGAGCTTTGAACACTGACCTCCTTTTTCTCTGTTTCCTTCTTTGTCTTTGAAGGTCTCAATAACCATCCTTTGGACAATTCCTTAGGCAACATTTCCACTCTCTGCATTTACTAAAGAATTCCAGATAGCAGTTCATAAATTTCATTTACAAATTTCATCAACTTACAAGGGAATAAAATTTGTACAAGCCATATTTGGGAATCAGAAGCTTCTTTTTAACAATCCTTTCCCTAATGTGGATTCTGGCTCTATTTTAATAGTATTTGTTCAGGAATTTTCAATCCAAAAATGATGATTCTTGATTAAAAAAAAAAAAAAACTAGTCAAAATAGAAACCAAATTGTTCTCCTCTCAGTCACAAAGTCTCAAGCAGTAGATTTATCCTATCCTCCTTTCTTCTATGTAAAGATATTTGAATTGAAACTACATTAGCAGTGTGAATACTGTTTTGTTTTCTGTTTGTTTTTGTTTTACTTAGATATTTTTTCACTGAAGTGAGATCGCTCTCAGGAAAGCCATAAAAGAGATTGAGGGAGGGGGCTAACCCTTCCACCAGCAAGCTTCTTCCGCAACAAGGTGATTGTATTAATTATGCATATGTTATTTTCACTGCATGTTTACCTAAAATGTAAATCAAGTAAAAATTTCCATAAGATGAATAAAAATAAAATAAGTTCATATATTTTGATTCTCATTGTTACATTATCTATAATCAAATACATTTAAAATGTAAATGTGGTTATTTAAGTTCCTCAAAATTAAACACGTTAAAAAATTCAGTTCCTCAGACAATGGCCACAATTTGAGGACTCAGTGGCCACATGTATGTTTCATGGCAATTGTGTTGGGCAGTCCAGTTGACAGCATGTACCTCATCAGTTTTATTAGAAAGCGCTATTCTAGGCATCCAAAACTGGCTTTTTCAAATAGTCTTCTCTTATGAAATTTTCACACTTGCAGGTCACAAATTTAGCAGGTGATTACATTAAGAACAATGGATATAATGCAACTTCAGTGAACTACTTGCAAGATATAATTAAATGTGCTCATTAATTCTCACATAGATTGACTAAAAAGACAGTCAATAAATATAAACAGATTGTTAAGACTTTGGATTGAAAAATTTCATCTCTGTTCCCAAGGCATTTACTGTGAAGCCCTCTATCAGCATATCAGGTGGTACACTTTAGCAGTATTTGGCAAGCAGTTCTTATTACAGAACAGCTACGGTAATCCACTCAGAATGCATATTTCTAATTTCAACTCAGAAGCCAAATATCAGTGCAAAGACTATGATGTAAAAAGGTATGTTGAAAATGGCCTCAGAAACCTCTAAGTAGCAGGTCAGTTTTCTTTTCTTTTTTTTTTTTTTTTCTTCTTTTCTAAGCAAGAAATTGTCTTCAATGAAACTGGAAAGAATGTAGAGAACAAAACAAAACAAAAAATGGTCTAAAATATTATTTATAAAATGAAGAAAGAAATTGAAAGACTCTAAAACAGGGAATTGAGAGAAAATATTGCAACATCTAGCCCAGTGATGCAGGTCAGTACAATGATGAATAATTAAAAGGGAAGAAAGAAGGAAGAGAGAGGAAAGAAAGAGGAAGAAATGGTGAGTGGCAAAGTCACAGTGTAATGAGCAGGCAGAGCTTTAAAACGCAGAAGGAAACCTAGTGAAATGTACAAAACAAAAAGCAATTCCAAAGAAATAACATGAGCCAGAGTAAAGCCCAAAAGTTTGAATTTTATGAATAATATAAGCACATACAGACGCATAGTGGTCTTGTTTCTCATCCAGACAAAACAAAAAATAAAAATAAAATGAAGAGAAGAGCTGGACATGGGGGTTCATATCTGTAATCCCAGTGACTGGAGAGGCTGAAGAAGGAGAAGCACAAGTTGGAGACCAAAGTGGGCAATTTAGGAAATACGTACCTCAAATTAAAATGAGGATATAGCTCAGTGGTAGAGCAACTCTGGGTTCTGTCCCCAGTACTGGGGGTCCAGAGAGAGAGAAAGAGAAGATTCTGCTTTCAGAATGAAAACACAAATAGGTCAGTCATGACCAAATATAATAATAAATATGTCAGAAATAAGTGCTGGCACTGTTTATATGATGATTTGTATATTAAAATTAAAACTCTGACAAAGCCAGTTATGATCCACCAAAAGAAAATTATCAGAAAAAGCCAAATATGAACACACACAAAATGAAAGTTTGAAGATATTTAAAGCAGATAAAAGATAAACCTGGCTTCTCTGTCCTAAGGAAAATCCAGGCTAATGAAAACATCAGAATATATCATTTTCAAAACTCATAGAAAGGTATGATACACTTCGCCATTTGTAGAGAACTGAAGCAATAGCAATTAGCAGTAAGGCTACTAGAACTTTTATATAAATAAAGGACTAAAAGAGAATTTTTCATTTTCCACACTGCATTCAACACAACTTGAGTCAGAAGATATTTTCCCATCAATAACAAGCTTATTAAGACAGTTGGTCTTAAGGAAGTAGAGGTGATGAGGGTTCAGGAAGAAGAAGATACCAAAATCTCCAGGATAAAAAGTCATTACTAAGTGCCCTCTCTCCCCTCCCTCCTCCCACTTCTCCTTCCATGGAGATTTCCTGGTAGCATAATAAAGCCACTTTCTGATCTCATTGATATAGTTTTTGACTGCCCTTGAAGTCATTTCATATTTACAAATCATGTACTTTATTTTCGCTTATGGGAACTAAGAGGAAAATGTGAAGGGAGGAAATATATATAACAATGTAGGTAACTGGTGGGTTTTTTTGTAGCATATAAAAATTATATAGTACTAATTTCTCACTTGGACACACATGAGGAAATTAAAGCCAAGAAAGATTAGATAACTTTTCTGAGATTATTCAGTTAGTACATAAAAAAGTTGAACACATTTGCTTTGTCCTAGACAACTAGAGGAAAGAAAAATGTGTATTTACTTTAAAATATAGAAGCTTAGGAGTTACAATCCAGTTAGACTAACTACTGAGTGATTAATATTTTCACTTGTTTTATAAACTTCAGAGAAAAACAAGTTTTTAAGTAAGGGATTGGGGAGATTTAAAATAGATAAATCTGACTAAACAAAACTAACCTACTTACTGAAGATAATTTAGCTTATGGGTTCCTTGAGAGCCATGACTCTTCATTCCTATTTGTATGCCCAAAAGCCAGCAGAGTACCTAGCACATCTTGGGAGCTCAACAAATATTCCAAATGAATAAATGCATGTAACTTTCATTGCTAAATTATTAAAATTAGGTAAACAACAACAACAACAAGCCCACTGCCTACAAAAACACAAAACAGTTTCTTAAAAGGGTAGAACTGGAGACTCCTAACCTGTTTTTTTTTTTTTTTTAAATAACAAATTGGACAATTGAGTAAAGACTTAAAAACTGTTTATTCATAAATGTAGAATAATATTAAAATACAGTATTGCAGAAAATGAATTAAGTAAAACTTCAAGGAAAAATTACTGGACCACAAGGCAGAAAATACAGATTCTGCTTTTGACTCTGCAATGATTTGTAGATTTAACATTTTTATATAAAGAATATGGCAGCCAATAATGGCTTTCCAGTAGTCCTCTCCTATCCACCAGGCCCTATTACTTGTCCATCAAAAGGTGGGGTATATTCTCCCTCCTTTTCAGCCATACTATCCTCCTGACTTGCTTTGACCAACCAAAAGTGATGGAGGTGCCACACTGGTTCCAACCTTACTTTTGCTCTGGGTAGCCACATTCCATGCTGAACAGCCAACATTCCCCACACCCTTTTTAGGATCATGAGAAATAAATAGACCCAGTATTAAACCTCAAAGAGTCAAGCAATGAAGAAAGTTACTAGAATTTTTTCAAAAGATGCAAAAAAAAACCCTCAAAATTTGAGGTAAAGAATCATAAACAATTGTAACCAAATGGAAATGATTTGCAGTATGATTTTTCTAAATACTACTATATAACATAATTGATTTTTTTAAATAGTAGCGATTTGGCTGGAGGCAGAGGATTGCAAGTTCACAGCCAGTCACAGCAATTTAGAGAGTCCCTGTCTACCAAAAACAAAAACAAAAAGGCTGGGAAAAGTAACATAATGCCCTAGGCATAACCAAGATTATACAAACTCTTATAATGGCAGTAAAAGTAGATTGAAATACAAGTAATAAGTTTATCTATGTTAATTCTACCTTTTATATATAAAACAATACCTACTGTTACTTCATTACTGTCATTATCGAATTCTTTGTATCAAATTATTTAAATCCCATGTTGCAGATGAGAAAGCTCCATAATATGTTCAGACATTTTAGTTCAGATTGAAAGTGGAAGATGACCTTGAGTCCTGTTTTAGATTTATTTTCCTTTGATTTAAATGTCTTTTACTATTGTCATTATTACTTTTCTTATTTTAAAAACTTCTTCATGTATGTTGCTCAATATATTTGGTAATAGAGAACTGAGTTCACTTCTCTTGTGAAACTGTTACCTTTCTAATAATATGAGAAGATATTTAAATATGACCTAATGCTATCTAAAACAAGAATGAGTTGTTTTTAAAATATGTAAATTATTTATAAATATTAATCATAGGTTTTCAGATTTGACTTTTGTATGTAGGTAAAACTTCCTTTTATGTGAAAGACCTAATGAGAGAGAGATTGAGAAGAAACATAATATTCATAAAAGAAGCACATGATTTTATTTAAATCAAGGGAGTAAACTGCCTACTTTTTGAAAATGCAAATTCATACTTCTGCATACATAGAATTTGGAGATAATTTTGGTATTAATCTTGATATTTAAATTTGGAAATTATAGATTTATAATGCTTTATGAAATATTTCATGAGAATATTTTGTGTGGAATTTTCTAACATAGCAGCTTGTATGTTTTTATTTAAATGGTGTTAATCCACACCAATTCATGCTTTGTGTTATAAATATTTAAGATGTACAACATGGTTTTCATATCTGTAGTGAAAGAGTTCCATAGTGAGCACCCAAAATCCATTCTTCGTAAATTTCCAAAATACAATGTTATAAGTATAAACCTTGTCTTGTTCCTAGCTCTTTAGAGTTACTCATCCCACACATCCGTAAGTTGTACCTTTTGTCCTACATTTCCCATCTCCAGTCTCTTGTAGCCACACTTTTATTTTCCACATATTAGATTTTTTAATTTACTTTTTTTTTTTTTTTTTACTTTTTATGGTTTTGTTTTTACTTTTGTTTTAGATTTACATTTGAGCCAGATTGTGCAGTCTTTTCCTTTCTCTGATTTATTTGCCTTGTTATAATGTCCTCCAGCTTCATCCATGTTCTAGAAAATGACAGGATGCCCTTCCCTTTTAAGGCTGATTAATATTCCATTATATATATGCATCACAAATTCTTTATTAGGTCATCACTGATGTCCACTGTGGTTGTTTCCATGTCTTGACTATTGTGAACAATGCCACAATGACCACAGGAGAACAGATATAATTTGCATGGTTTAAAATATTTAATGTCAGAAATTATATTCCTTAAAATCAATCACAGTGATATAGAAGATCATACCATATGAAAATTCTTTGAGGTGGGCTATTTAAATACAATTTTTTAAAAAAATGTGTATTGAAAATCTGCATTGTTTTAAGCCCAAGGTACCCATTTTTTACACTTTATCCATTTTATAATCTCACAAATCATGGGGTTAAGTGCTATTATTGCCAATTTGAAAAATAAGAAAAACTAAAGCTGGAAAAGTTTTGTGGTAAAATATCCCAGATGATAAATCTGGTCAGTGTCAGAGTTGAATTTCTAACAAAAATCTGCCTAACTGTCATAGCTCTGGTTTCCTCATTATTTCACAGCACTTGGGGTTCATGTTTTAAAATCTACAGATGTAATCACGTTGCAGGACTTTCTAGCAAGGCACTCAAACCTCTTTGTGACCTAGCATAAGCCTTCATCCCCACTTTGATCATCTCTTTCACCTCACCTCTCCTGTCACTCCATCTCCAAATATCCCACACTCTATTGGGTGAATGATAGATGAAAAGAAAATTTTAATAAAAGTGGTAAGTGCAATGATGGAGATACATTTAGAATACTATTGGAAGGAACAGCCTAACTCTTGAGGAGGTGGGTAAGAAAGAGGATAGGGTATTTCAGAGAAAGCTGATCTGGATTTTGGTGGACTAACTTTCAGGCATAAAGTAGAATGTGTGCAGAGCAAACAATGGTAAAGTTTATATAACAACATACATCGCCAGTATCATTAAAACATAGAATTCCAGGTAGCATGATGAGGCAGGTATCTGATCATGGAGGGCAGTATGTAGGATGAGGAAGGATCATGAATTCACACTAAACAGTGGGATAAGTGTTGAGTAGCTTTTAAGGGAAAGTGTGGCAGGTCAGATTCCTTTTACGTGAATCATTGCTCTGGAGCGGTGTGGAAGCAAATTGTGGGTAGATGGGGGAGCAAAAGGGAGGACAAGGGGGAACTTAACTCTGAGGCTAATACTTTAATCAAGAGATGTACCTTCGGGCTGGGGAGATAGCTCAGTTGGTAGAGTGCTTGCCTTGAAGGCCCTGGGTTCAATCCCCAGCACCACAAAAAAAAAAAAAAAAAAAAAAGAGATGTACCTTCAATGGTTCAATGGAAAATTTTATTGGATCTAGAGAGGAAGAAAACAGAGCTTGTCCACATGGGGGTTCTTGCTGCAGTCCATGGGGCACTTTAATTTCCTCTCTTAGAAAACTCAAAATGCATTATTTCCTTTTTTTCAGTTCTGGAGATAAAACTCAGGCCTTCATACATGCTAGGCAAGTGCGACACCACTGGGCTACATCCCCACCCCAAATACACTGATGTTCACAGTACAAGGAAGTTTACAAACAGTGCCAGAAAATCATTAATAAATCACATCTACACTTCTATCTTCTGTCTTCTATATTTCACATCTACAATAAGATGTTCTTGTACAATACACAGTTTTAGATAGTTAGGAAAAAACTTAGTGTTTATAATTGGCAGGTGAAGTGGAAGGATGAGCAAGCATTGGCATGGTTAGATGGTTGGGTATGTTCACCATAAATTAAGTCAAAGACTCTAGGAAGAGAAAAACAGATTGAGGGTAGGAAGATTTTTTAATGAATTTAGTTTGGAACTCATGAAGCTTAAAATCCCTAAGGAATATTTTGGTGAAACATTTACTGGACACTGGATATGTATACATTCTGAACCTCGAGGGAAAGTTCAGATTAAGATGAGAATTATAATGAGATTACCCAAAATCAGGGAATGAGAAGAATAGCAGGATGGGGAAGTAGTGCTAGGGAAACATCAACACTGAAAGGAGATAAGAAAAGAGATTCCCACAAAAAAAGCCAGAGAACAGTCACAGAGGCAAAAGAGAATCAGGGCAAACGCTGCCAAAGAAAGCAAGAACATGAGATGAACCCCTCATCAATGTGCGATGAAAAGTAAAGTAAGAAAAGGCCCATTGGGAGGAGCTTTTTTACTCAAACTTAAATCCCTGGCACATGGCATAGAACTTGCCACCAGGAGGGTTCTCAGTCAACGTTTGCTGAAGGAACTTAGGAAGAAGCCCTTACGTTGGCACTGTTTTGCTTTGGAAGAGAGGCTAGCAATGTAATGGGGCAGAAAAGAGATGGGCAGGAAAGACAAACTTCCTACCAGACTCTTCACAAGACTTCACATATTATCTCAGTGAAGGAGGGATGATGTTCACATTGCAATGATGGTTAACAAATGGATCACAGGACTTAAATGTCCTTACTTAAATTCAACTTACCCACTCAGTCAATAACTGATGTTTCTAAAAAAAAAAGTCCCTGGTTTTCTCCCATCTCTGTCACTGCCTAGCTTTTGATAAGTTGGAAATAACTTAGTTTATCTGAAATTTAGAAGAAGTTGGAATAGATGATCTCTAGCTGTGTTTCATATTCAAAGCTGCTGTGTCCTTTGCAAGGGCTATAGTTCACACAACACTGAAGGGGTATTTTTGCCTCTGCAGACTTCAAATTCCCTAGCTGAATTTGGACTTCATTTTTTTTATAACTGTTTCAGAAAATTCTGAAGAAAACAAAAAAATGTATTTTTAATGAATGGCTATTTTAAAGTAATTTCTATATGAAACATTTTAATTGCTCAAGAACTGTTGTTAAGAGAAGGCGGTTAACATGATATAAACTTGCAAAGCAGAGTATCTTCACAAATTCACAAAAAGTCACTGAAAACAAACTGCTATCTATCATTAAAAACTAAGAAACCAAGCAAGAATGCCAAAGGAATTTATTAAAGATCAGTTTTTGAAGCTCCCATATTTAGATAAGGAAAATGATGCATACTGTGTCATCCCATAGATAATATCCTGATACATGACATTGCTATCAATTACACTTTTCAAAATTTTAAGAGAGGTAGAATACCATCCCTGTGAAAGACAAGAAAACAGGATTTAGTGAAGATTTAACTGATCATCTAAAAGGGCCACTGCGTCAGATTTGAAAGTCAGTTTAACTTTCATAGAGAAGTCACTGGAATCGCTCATTCTGATTAATTTTCCAATGTCTAGAAAAATATGAGTTATATTAATGTCTTTTTTGAAGCAGACTAATATAACTTTCTTCTATGACAGAAAGAATACAATGTTCTGGAGTTGGGAAACACAGTATTTCCAAATGAGTATTTATTTACTTATTCAAACTTATCTGATTGTCTTGCCAGTGAGATTTTTTTTTTTAAGCTGGCACATGGCTAATACAGAACATCACTTGTTTGAATCAGTGGTCATTATCAATATGAAGAGGCTTATAGAGCAGTGTTTGAAGGAATAAGTTCAATTGAGATACTGTTACTATTACCTTTAAGGGAAAATGGAAAATGAGAAACATATCACAATGACTCACTGCCAAGAAGAGCCAAAATGATCTGACCTACATTTTGGGTGGAATATGGAATATGACATGAACACATTTTTGTCTTTTTATCCCAGATATGGGCCACCCATAAAAACTGAAATTAGGCAACAAACATACCAACTATGGTAGCTTTGAAATAATAATTATATTCACAGAATTAAGAACTTGGGGCTTAATGGGCTAAAATTTTATCTATTATTATTGTATGTTTAGAGAAAAATGCCAAATATCAACACCAAACAAATCCCATCCAACCTGATTTATACTAATCAAATTTTTCAAAGTGTGAAATATTTAACTGATAATTTTATTTTCATAAAGGGTCTCTGGGATATAAATTTAAATCTAATCTATGAAGGAAAGCCATGTTGCAGAAAGTGGGATTGGCACAGGTCCCCATTGTCCCAGCTACTCAGGAGGCTGAGACAGGAGGATCACTTGAACCCAGGAGCCCCAGACTAGTCTGGAAGAGGGCAGAGGAGGGATAATGGGTGAAAAGGACAGAAGGAGAGAAAAAGAGAAAACCAAGACGAATTAAAGTTCCTAGGGGAAAAAAAAATTTTAAAATATAAAAAAATAAAAATAAAAATAAATAAAGTTCCTATAGAGTTAGAAAGTTTTTTAAAAATTAGGTTTTAGGAATCTAGATTTTGGTCTGAAAGAGAAATACACAGATCAGAAAGCTATTGTTTACATTTGAGTATTATCAAGCATTTTAAAAATAAGTTATGACCAAACTATAACTATACAAACCAATGATAAATGTACAGTCAAAATTAAGGTTGAGCATGTAGCAAAGCAGGAGTACTTAGCCTTACATAAGAAGTTGCCTGTGTAATGTTGCAACTGGGATTTATACAGTCACTTCATGTTCACATGAACTCTGATTGCCTCCAAACACACCCCTCATGCTACCATTTGCTCCCGGTGAGCTCTTAATCACCTTTCTATCTTAGCTCAAATGTCAGTTTCTCAATCTAAAATAGATGTCCTCTGTATTCCTTTCTCATAACACCTTATTATTTTCCTCTAAGCACTTACAACTTTTAATTACCTATTATTTACATTTATGTTTTAAGCAGTTACCACAAGGAAAATACTGTGGTAGGCAGATGATATACCCTCTCCTCCATTGGATTGTAAGCTAGAAGACAATAAGAATTTTATCTGCTTTGCTAATGTGCAGAATAAACAGAACAAGTGACTAAGTGAAGGAGGGTTGAGAAGAAGAGACTTCTTTGTGTAAATACAAGAACAAGGTACAATCAAGATCCAAAGAGCATATGTGTGCCTCAGGAAATATCAGGCATTTCATACTTGTTTAATTCTTCCATTCACATGGAGTAGACAGTATTGTATTCATTTTATCAAAGAATAATTTGAGAATTAGAGATACTAAAGTTAGGAGCCCAAGGACACAGCTGATGATGGTTAAAGCAAAATTCAAATCTAAATCTGTCCACTTTAAAGTCAATATATTTGACTCAATCCTAACAAATTTCTAGTTCTAAAGTTTTATGAAAACACAGATTTGTCAAGATATAATTTCAAAAGTGTGTTTTTTTCTAGCAGCATAGTATTACTTGAAATATCAAGCATTAAAATGCTTCTCAGGTTCTGCTGAAAAAATTGGTAATTTGTGCTTATTAATATTTCCCCTTTTATTTACTTAATAACCTCAAGTACTATCTGTAGAAAATTTTTAAAAAACTTGATGGTTATAAGACAAATGTTAAGGCTCTTATCAGATAATATTTGAAAATTCAAAAATATAACATTGTGTTTTAAGAGTAAACTTTTCTCATTTAAAAAATTGTCTTCCGGTATATAAAGTGATATTTATATCTTTAAAAACACCGAATGGTCCAACTTATATTTTAAAATAACTGAGACAATAGGTTAAAAAAGTCATAAATATACATAGGAATTATTTCACATGATTCCTGAAGATATATTCCCTTAAACTCTGCATCCTCCGTGTACTTTAAAGAGTTTCATTTTGTTTAGAGGAGTAGTTTTATTATTTTTTTTAATCCTAAAGAATTCACATAGCTTTTTATTCTATGTGAAGCTGTTCCCAAACACATTATTTAACTGATGTGCATTACAGAAAATATTTTGCTTTGGAAACACTTCAAACAAGGCAAATTCCACAGGAGACAGGGCAACTGACTAACACATCACAGAAATATGACCTCTTGACCGAAACTCTCCTGAACGTGCATCACAAAAGACCCCTGACACCTGTCATTTTCAGAGATTAATAAAAAAAAAAAATTCAGAACTATACCACAATGCTGCCTGAGCAGAAATAGGGGAAATTATATACTCATGTTTCAACAAATTTTATCCCTCTCCCCTAAGCTATATATTTTAATTTTGATCTGTTCTTATTTATTTTAAAATACAGAAAACTTATAATACTCATGTGTCAGATCTCATTAAGTTCACCACTTTCCTACCCTGTCTCAGAAACGAGGCAGCTTTCACATGTGTCTAAAGAACAAATCCTCCACATCAGGTATCTCATAGGCTCCTTGAGTAAGCCAAGCCTACTTTTAACGTTTTAAATAAAAGTATGCACTAAGGGAGGACATACCTTTTTGGTTAAGTGTATCAAAACCCTGCAGTAATAGTCAACCTAATGACACTGAGTTTCAAAGTTAGTGTTTGCTTACAAAGCTGACTGATATTTGAAATGAATAATTTATTGGAAAAATCCAAACACATGCAATTAGCTAAAAATATAACATTTCTGGAATCAGGTAGACTAATTTCTCATATAATTTATTTCATGCTAATCTGTAATTCAATACATAGACATATATCTGGATGTTATGGGTGGGGACTATAAAATGAATTATATTTTTAATGCATAAGGAGACCTCCTTAACAGAATAATAATGGCATTTATATGGATTTATTTGCAAGGTAAAGATTTTTTAGCAACATGAAAAACTAATCTTATCTGCTTATCCAGATTTAGTTATAACAGACATAATGGAATGCAGGTATTACATACAAACATATTTATATAGCAATTTGGAAAGCATACAACGATTTTGAATACAGATAGAGGTGTATGGGTTGAGGTTATAACCAATGAAACCTAGGAAACGGAAGTGGATTACTTATATCACTGGCAGAGAAGGAACGAAAACTGCGTTGTAAGCTAGGAAACTGGAGGTGGGTGGTGCTCAAGATTCTGTTCAAAGAGATGGGAAGTGGTGCTAAAAGCTGAAGGGAAATGTTTTCACAGCCCACATCTCAGGCTCACAGAATGACCCATTCAAGTGTCAGACACATACAGCTTCTAGGACTTCTGGGCACCAAAACTTATCTGTTTTGTAGGGAAAATGTTCTTATTAGAAACTGTGTTTTCAGGAGAGGAAGAGAAAAACAGGTAAAGTGTAATTCACACTCCTACTTATTTACATTTAAATATGATAGTGAAGCAAAAGGTAACACTATGGAAATAAAACATTGTATTCTCAATCTAAAAATAAGTAAATGCAGTACTTGATTAATTTTAGTTTTTAAATAAAGCAATACCTACACAATTATATTATATATATTACATTTTAATTTTATAATGGAAATATAAACCATATTACCCTTGATATTTCTAGATCTTCTATCTACTTAAGGCAACTCATTTGTCTAAATTCCTTAAGTATATTTTAAATAATGTGAACATGGTAATAATGATTGCAAACACACAAACACATATATATAGCTTTTAATGTATTAAACATTGTTCTATATCCTTTATGCATAATAGCTCTTCTAATTCTCACAGTAATCCTATTGGGTCAATAGTATTATTATTTCCATTTAACAGATGAGGAAACTGGACCAGGAAAGCTTTGAAAAAAAAGTATTATTATTAAAATAACTGATGAGAATGCTAAACCATGCAATCTGTATATTAAATTCTTTTGCTCTAGTTTTCTAACTTTTTAGTGAATATTCACCCAAAGTGACCCATTTCAATTATTTCTCCATTTACAAAATTTTATCCTGCTCTGCTTCTGAAAGAAGCTATAAGATAAAGCTTTAACTTCATAATCTGACCTCAAAAAATAAAACTGCAATGGACAAAAAAGGTAGGAATTTATGGGTTAGTGATAATCAATACCAAATTTATTCTCACAAAGTACTGCTTTTCGCAAGATCATTTCTTATCTATAAAGTTGAGTGCAGTGGACTGGGGATATAGCTCCGTTGGAAGAGTGCTTGCCTTGCAAGCACAAGGCCCTGGGTTCAATCCCCAGCACTGCAAAAAAAAAAAAAAAAAAAAAAAGTAGAGTACATAAATAATTATATATTTCTGTATTTCTTGCCACCAAATATGAACATGAAAAGGTCAGCAGCACCTCTGAGGGTGTGTAGCAGAAAAGGACAACATCAGGAGTGAGAAAGGCATTAACTTCAACTTTAGATTTCATTTCGCCCTGTTTAAATTAGGTTTTTTACATTATTTAAATGTAATTTTATTACATTTACTATATTATAGTGACACTTGAAGTACAGCTATTGTATGAGTCTGCCTGCGCCTCAGGTACAATATAAACTAAAGCTTATAACTCGGCTTTGAAAATTAGCTCATGAATCAAAGGAGATATAAAGTCTAAGCTTCAAAACCCATCTTTATTTACCAGATTTGCAAGAAATCCATTTGGCTTTTATTAATATCAGTAGTTATTTTGAAAAATCAGATTTTGATTTTCTTTATGCTCTTACCATTCCATTTGCCAGAGATTGCTTTTCTCAGCTATTTATACCATGCCAAACATTTACAACTAAAATATAAATCATAAAATTACCAATAATGGGTTTTGAGAGCATTTTCCCCTGCAAGTTCACAACATACATATGTGAACTTTCCAATGAACTTGCCTGTTTAAAATTTATTTAATACTCAATCTATAAGTAACAGTGAACGGATTAAATACATTCTTAAGGAACGCTTCATGAAGATAACCTACTTAATTTTTTTTTAAACCACTGGAAATTACTCTGAAAGTTTAGTTCGCTCTCAGATACATTCATTCACTTGTATTCAATAAAATGCATTGTGCCTCTATCATGTGCAAAACCATGTAGAGACTCACAGCAATGGTCCTTTCCAGAGTAGATGAATATGAAGCAAATTACCGCATGTTCTGAATCTTATAAAAGGGGAATCTACCTTAAATGAGTCTGTGTTTGTATGTGGATAGCTGGTAGGTGGATAGGGTCTTGGGTGGGGTATGCCTGTTCTCCAGGCAGAGAACAGCCTGTTTGAAGCAGGAGGGAACCTGATAAACCAGGATAGCAGAAAAGAGGTTCAATTTGGCAGGAGCAGAGTGAGCACAGGGCACGACAAGGAATGAATGAGGATGTTGAGGTACGTTACGAGGTAGCCAGGAGGGAACTTGATAAGGGTGTCAGGCTCAATGGTCTTTATTCTAAGTATTCATGGAAAGCACCCATAAGAAAGAGAAGTGATATGCTCAAATATAGTTTTCAAAAAGATCATGTAGCTATACGGGAACAACCAGACGGGAGAGGGCGTTGGTGACATTAGGTATAAAAAGAAGATAGAACAAGTGATAGGTGAGGGCAGGTGGGACATGGGGAAGCAGACACAACTCAAAGATATTTAGGAAGTAGAATTGAAAATGATTGGCAATAGACTGCATTTAGGGAATAAGGGAGAGAAAAGAGACACGAATCCTATAATTTTTACTTCATTAGTTGGATGGATTAAAGTGCAAAGGAAAAAAGAGGAAACAACAGAAGAGAAATTATTTGGGTGAATGAGGAGTCTGCTTGGAACACACTGAACTTGACAGGCTGAAAGATATCTCTAAATAGAGATGAACCAAAACCATTACAGCGAGTATGAGATTAGTAAATTAAAATGCTGCAAATTTAATATTACTTTTACTTTGATTTACTGTCATATCATTAAGTGGCAGGTAGGTTTTAAAGGGAACTATCTTAACCTTGGTTTAAAAAGGGTACAAAGAATGCTAACACAGAAATTAGTTTTTCTTTTTTAAAAATTATGTCCTCGATTTCATTGTTTACATTCATCCCCATGTTATTTTATTTTAACAAAAGACTCATTTTCTCCTTTATTCTTCTCTACTTCTGAATTTTTACAATTACCATGTATTCTTTATTTTAGACAAAGTGAAGAAATACTGTTAACATTAACAGACTACGAGTTTCCAGAGAGGAGGTACTTTTGTTGTTCGTTTGCTATCTATGCATAAACTCCTGAATAGTGGTAGAAACTTACTAGATAATAAATGTTTAATGAATGGTAGTACAATTCTAAAAAGGAAGTCAGAGTAAATGTGATTCTTACTAAAAAACTTGATGACATAACAACATTTCTAATCCTATTATGTAGGGACTTCAGAATTACAATTAAATGATCAATGTCTACGTGACTCTTTGGCAGCATCCAAAAAAATCTTAAAAATAAAATTCTAAGGCAAATTTACATATTTTAAAATGTAGTTAAAAGTACTCAGAAATTATTTAAACTATGGTTTTATTTTCCTTAATATGAAAGGGCTAAAATCTAGTTAAAATTATCATATTACATGCTAATTTTAATTCACAATGTATTATAGGGCAGAATGAAAGGTGACTTTCTAATGACAATGCCAGATCGGTTGTAGCATTTTCATCATGTGTTTCTTTACAGCTGAGTGTGACATACTGCTCAGAAAAGTAGGATGAAAAACTTTCATATCTTGGTGATGCATCGTGCATTTAAATAGATTATATTTCCTGAAGGTAATTTCTTAAAACTTTTGGAGAATTAGTACATGAATACACATGTAAAAGGAATGGGATAATGACAATATAAAGCATTATGACTTTTAAAAAATCATATATAATACTTTAAAGTTTAAATTAGAAACTGTATACTGTTTATTAACAAATTTTTGACAAAATTTTTGAGGTTAAAAATGGTACATATTACTTTGATACTTTATTTTAATCTACATAACTTTCAGTTTTTCTATCATTTTAGAAAACCATGTGCATAGTTGAAAACTAGTAGATAACCCACCAACTAGGACACAAATCGGGATTTCAGCTTTCGAACAGCGCAGCTTTGGGGCCTACATTCTTTTATTCCAAATAAAATCAGTGTTTGGCCTCTCCATTAGAAAACAACACACTAAAAACGACATAAAAGGAAATGCCTTGTGAAGTTGGAGTTGATCCTAAGTTACATACTGTTGAAGGCCGATTTCTGCCTTGTTTAGAAAAGGGTCACCATAATGCTTTTAAGGCTTGACGCCTGCAGCAAATCCCTTGTTATTTACAGAGAATAACAGGCATAAACTCATTTTATTAATAAGCTGCTTCAGTTCTTCAAATAGTTCTAAGAGATGCCAAAGGCTCGCCTTAGTGAACAAGCACCCAGAAAATCCAGAACACAGCAGAGTCAACTCAATAGCACTTGGGCCCCAGGATGCCACTGGTGGGATTTCAGCAGCTGTAGGAAGGTATGAGGCACAAATTTTAGCAATTTCTACAGTTTTGAGAGAGGTGAAAGAGGTTTATATGAATTGAAATAGCTGAATAGAAGAAAAAAGCCACTAGCTCTAAATACTGGAAATTTTCTCCATTTTTAATTGAGTTTCTAGAGGAATACACTATTTACTTTTTTAAATTATGTTTCTATAGATACAGGTATCTGTAGAAATTCAAAAATAAAAAAAAAAAATACCCCCAGCTTTGTTACCCAGAGATAACTATTATTAGCTGTTTTCTATTCATTGTTACATAGAAATTTTAAATAGTAACAGTAACCATACAATAAATATGAACTACATATACCAGATTGATTATTTTGAATGTTTATTTTCCTGAATATAGAAGTAATAGTTATAGTGAATTTGAAATATACTAATAAAGTTATCAGTTTTAAACATAAACATATATTTATTAGCTATAAATATTTTTGACTACTTATTTCCAGTCCAGGAATTAGGTATGCAGTTAATACAGGTGTGATTTGATGCATCCTACAGATTTTATTACAGGCACAATTGTATTAAAGCACAGCAATTCTTGCTGGTCATGGTGGCACATGCCTGTAGTCCCAGCGGCTCAAGAGGCTAAGGCAGGAGGATTGCAAGTTCAAAGCCAGCCTCAGCAATTTAGCCAGGCCCTAAGCAACTTAGTGAGGCTCTGTCTCAAAATAATAACTTAAAAAGGGCAGGGAATATGACTCAGTGGTTAAGTGCCCCTGGGTTGTTCAATTCTTTGAAACAAATAAACAAAAAAATCCAGCAATGCTTCTGGAAAATAATAAATTAATACACCAGTTAATGAAACTGTGCTAGTGAAAAAGATAAGGGTAATTCCAATCTTGTTTTATTATTTGTTTTTGGCCATAGAGGTCACTATGTTGCCCAGGCTCCTCTGGAACTCATGGGTGCAAGACATCCTCCCTCAACCTCACAAATAACTGGAATTATACCATGCCGCCATACACAGCTAAGGGTAAATCCAATCATAAAAATAAAAAATTATTAACATGGTTGAGAGGGTTTAGCGGAAGAGTGTGATTTCTTAAGTGCTATAAAGGTATGGTGATTTCAAGAATTGAGAAGCCTATTGTAACAGCATTCTTGGCTATCACCCCATGTTTTGTCCCCTCCTAATCTATGATTAGATTAAAGATTCCATGTATTTTAGTCTGTGCCTGCCTCTTGGTTGGATCTCAAACAGTATTGAACTGAGACTCAGGATCAGGCACAGAGAGATTCTCCTATTTGTTTATCTGACAATTGTAATTCAGCATATACTATTCAAAGGGCAACCACGGACTTGCATACATAACACCAGTTTCTGGTAAGGATACAGAAATAAATGATAAGTGCTTGAGTGCTGGCCTCCAACACCTACATTCTAGCAGGAAAGATGAAATGAGCCAATATAAATGGCTTATGTAATAGATTTTCAAGAATCTGCCAAACTTTTCCCATCTAACATTCCAACTAAAATTGTATGAGGGTTCTTATTTCTCCATATTCTTGTTTATCCTTGTTATTGTCTTTTTATTACAGCTATTCTAGTGAACAGAAGAAGCACTGCAATGTGGTTTTAATTCACATTTCCCTCATGACTAATGGTGTAGAAAGCCTATTCAGGTGCACATTCATGTATCTTCTCTGGCAAAGTATTTATGCAGGTATTCTTATCATTTTAAAATCAGGTTGTCCTAAATAGTGAGTTACAAGACTCCTTTATACCCCATGTTATCACAGATGTTACAGAAATTGCTTGTTGGGACAGAATGTAGTCTAAGGAGATGCAGGTAAAGAGAGTCCACTGATGGCAGCTATTTTCTATACAACTATTTTAATTGACTTAAAATTATTGGTGATTCTTGAAATAAGAAGGGGTACACATCTCAGTTTTTTATTTGATTATCATTTATACCTATCATGAAGATATGCACACAGATAAAAACTGGAACATTAACTGGAGTTAGGGTTAAAAAATTTATAGATTTTTTTCGGCCAGTAATATGCCCAAACCTGTGTACCTTGAGTTGACATATTTCAATAGTGAAAATTAAATTTTCTAATAATTGACAAGATTCCAATAGAACACATGGAAATATCTTTATCCCTTTCATTTTTTCATTTTTCTTTTCCTTTTCTTTTTTCTTTGCTTCTCTAGTTTCCTTTTACAATGAATTATTAAATTTCCATTACTACTTTATCCCTGTTTACTCTAAAACATTTGTAAGTGTTAAGACATATATTAGGTGCATATCACTAACATTATCTTTAATTTTATTCCATACCAGGCTGTTAAATCACTGTGGGAAGAGAACATTATTTAATGACCTTGATAAATTGTGATGTTTGAACACTTCAATCTTGGGAACCACAGGCATCAGATTTCTTTTTCAACAATTTTATTAATTAAAAATTTTGATAAATTATCACTGTGATCATTACTGCTATTTGTTAGCATAGCTAATCCTGGTGTACAATAGACTATGAAGCTTAGGCTATAGAATAGTCACAGATGACACATGACAAAATTATTAAATAAATACTACAGTTTCTGTATTAAATATTACTAAATTTCAGCCAGCAGAACACTTAAGTCATATTAAATAAAACAAAGTAAATATGATCATTTACATTATTCTAACAGTATTTTTCAAAAGACTTATTAAAAAGAGTCATTTTCTGATCTCTGGATGCCCCTTATCATACAAAATATCTAACATTTAGCCAATAACTTCAAAATTCTCAAGTTTTAGTGATAAAGTATATATTTCAGAAAAAGCTAATTTTCATATATGAGGTCGAAAAGAGAAGTAGGTGAAATGGTTGACCATATAGAAATGAAATCTAAAGATTCCATTCATATTCTAAAGACATTCATTCAAGGATGTTCCAAAAGGGGGGTGTGTTTTAATTACAGTGATGAAATTTTATTGAGAAGACTATTAATCATAAATAATCTTAAATAACTAAGAATATTGTCCACTAAACAATAATGATGGCATATACTGTCTGTAAAAAGATACAGAATTAAGGGTCAGAGATTTTGAGTTTGAGTCTTCCTAGCTAAGTGACTTTGAAGAGAAGGTTTAACCTCTGAGTGTCAGTATTCTCATCTACACAAGGGGTATTATAATAATAGCTACCTGCCACACAGAAGTGTTCAAAATATATATTACTATAACAAAAATGAATATGAGTTTCCCTTATTATAATTACTTACAAACAGGTATCTTTTTCTTACATCCTTTTTCTTTTCTTTTTTTCTTTTCTTTTTTTTTTTTTTTTTTTGGTGGTACTGAAATTAGAACTCATATATACTGGGTAGGTGCTCTACCATTGAGCAAAACTTGAACTTGTGATCCTCATATGTCAGTCTCCAGAGTACCTGGGATTATAGACATTTACCACTATGTCCGGCATTGAGGACAGTTTTCTAAAAACAGTGGTAATGTTGGAGGTGAAAAATAATTTATTATGTAAGGAACCACTGTACTAGGCATTTGCTATCAAAGTTAAAACTATGAAATTAGTATTATAAAATATTTTAAGAAAATTTATACTATAACATGTTGATATTTATTGTTACCATTATATTACATTTAAATTTGAATACCATGATTATATCATTGTAGTGGTATTTTAGTTCAAAATTGAATGGAATTAATGGTCAAATCAACAGATGATTCTGATTTTGAAGATTATTCTTATATAGCTCAAGTGCCAAAACTGTATAAAGCTTTAGCTACTTTACAGATAGAAAACTGAGGGTCAGGAAGGTTGTGTTGCATACCTACATTCATAGAAAATGAAAGTATTATAACAACAGCATATTCAACATAATCAAATCATGATATTTTAGAATTTTGGAGATGCAAAAACTTTTCAATAAAAACTAATGTCCAGAAAACAAATGAACTTTTTCCAGGTCATGCTGGATTAAGAAAAATTTTAAATGAGAGAATGAATTTCCAATTTATATAATCTCACATATAAATAATAATTAATTTACATCAAGGTATTTTGTCTTTTAAAAGTATTATTTTCACTGCAATAATTCCACATTCATATATCCTAGACTTCTTTCTTTATTTTCACCTTTAATACAGAAATCAAACAATAGCTTCTCCTCAAGTCGCATGAATATCTTCTACTTTTGTGTTTTAAGTCAAGTTGAATTTGGTACTCTTACTCCAGTAGTAAATGCATAGCAACTGATTTGGCCACAGAGGGTGTCTCTTTAATGGCTGAGACACTGCTGTATTTTATATTGGGCATCTGAGACCAGACTGCTAAATCGAGGGCATTGGGAATCTGGATTAACTATAAGAACCCTGATCTAAATTCATTTTTTATTCTATATGTCTTTATAACATTTACTTGTAGTGTGGCTCATTTTTTAAACTTCAAATTATTCTTCAGCAAATTTCTCTCTGAAATGATTTAAGTTGTTAGAGCAGAAAAAATTCTACATAGTGACGTTATCTTGACCACAAAACATTCAGACATTAATTTCTTATTGTTTTCTTTCAAAACTATCTGCGCTGTGTACAATAATTATGTGAAATTTAAAAAAGAACCAGCTTTAGTAATGGATATATTTTTATTTCAAAAACTAAATATTTCCATTGGATAGCATGACTTTAAGAAGAGAAATGGGGATTTTCTCATCCCTTTGACTTAAGCAGATACATAAATATTATCTCATAACACCTCCTAATATGACCCATGACTGAAATGCAGTACTATAACAATGGTAACGTGTATCATTTCCAAGAGGCCATCCTCTTGCCAGGCATGGTGATGCCTATCTGCAATTCCAGCTACTTGGAAGACTGAAGCAGGAGGATTGCAAGTTTAAGGGCAGTAGGCGCAACTTATTGAGACCTTGTCTCAAAATAAAAAATAAAACAGGCTTAGTGGGGGTAGCTCAGTGATAGAGCATGTCTGGTGCTAGGAAAATAGTAAATAAATGAAAAGAGGCTCTTGCTTTACAGGGGATTCTAGAAGGGAGGTATCAACAAAACATTCTTATTTGGGGTCATTTCAGAGGCATAGTTGAGGTTTATGCATAAAATACCTGGTAAGACTGTACAGAATTAGAAAAAAGAGAATTAATTATAGGCCCAAATGAAACTACAGTGAGTCACACGTCAGCCAGGATCTTACAAGCAAGTGATGTCTAACAGAAAAACAATGCAAGCCACACAGCACACATGTGCTTTTAAATGCTATCTACAGGAGACACATTAAAAAAATAAAAAGAAGGAGGTGAAATCGATTTTAATAATATGTATAATTTAATCCAGTATGCTCCAAAATACCATTTTAACTTGTGATTAGTTATAAAAATTGAGATGTTTTACATTCTCCCTTTAGTACTAAGTCATTGAAATACAGTGTGTACTTTATACCTACAGCACATATCAATTCAGAAGAGCCACTGGCGGGTGTTCAATATCCACATGTGTGTAGTGGCTACTCAGTTGTACTGAGCACATCTACAAGACGATCTATAATGAAGGCTCAATCAGAACAGGCGTGGGCATGTGCTCTGCAGGTCTACAGAGGCACGGAGTGAGAGAGTAGGGTACTCCATCTTCTCTAAGGCAATATGGCTGGAATACTTGCACATCGGACTATGTAAGAACCATGTAAATAAGAGGCTTTTTATTACTTGGAAATAACAGTGATCCTTACAGCTAATTTTTTTTGAGTACTTGCCATATATGTGACACTCTTCTAATCAATCAAAATTCACTTAATCCTCACAACAGTCTTGTGAAATAGTTTATTCTTTTTCCCATATTACACAGGATGCTAGGTAGAAAGACTGCATAGAAGAACTGTAATCAGTTGCTACAAATATGGTTTCTTAACAAACGCAGAGAAGTAATATTCCCATAACTGCAAAGTATTAAAAAAATGAAATGATCTTTTGAGTTACTCCCCATGTAAGTTGGTAGATGTTGGTTAATATTCTAAAACCTATAAAGTTATATTTTAATGCAATATTCTATACATCATAAGGACACAAGATTTAAGAAACTTAGATGTAACTAAAGAGACAACAAAATCACATACTGAAAGGCAACCACAATAAAATACTTCAGTCTACAAATAGGAAATATCATAAGAGATACATTTTGAATAAAAACAGCTCATACTGAAGATTTATTGTGCAACATGGTAATGTAAGCAAAGACTGAACATGTTTTTGGAAAACTAGTTTTCTTGTTTTCTTTCAATTATAAATCCACATGTAAGGATCATTTGTAGAAGCTATCCTACTAATGTATCAATTCCTGCTATGAAGATAGAGAAAATAAAAGGAAAAGCTAAAGCTAATCAAAATAATTGTATCTTCTCATTTCTGACTACTATTTAAGTATATATTTATTATATGCCAGTATAGAGAAATGACATCTCTACTTTTATCTGATACTTCTACTCATTCTTCAAATGCTCCAGGGTTTCTTACCATTCCTCTGTCTCTACTGATACTCCCAAAGTAACATTCCTTTGAAGCATTTTTCACAAAGTGTCCTATTCATGTATATGATTATTTGATTAGTTTCTATTCCCCTAGCTAAGACAGTAAGTTCCATGAAGCCAGGGACTACTGTTGGCTCAGTATTGTATCTGCTGTCTAGCAAAGAGCCTAACTACAAAGTAGGTAATCAATAAATATTTGTTGAGTAAGCTAATAAATGTATTAAGCATTTTATAAGCATAAATTTATTAACTCCAAAAATAATACTGTTAGTTATTCTTATCTCTAGTTTATAAAGAAAATGAATCTTAGGTTAGGGGATTTGACCAAGACTACATAGCTTATGACTATTGAGCTCAAGTGATTTGATTCTCTTAATTGCTTTTCAAAATTCAAGTCTTGCTTTTTAACACTTCTCAATGTTTCAAAGTCCATGCCATACCAATTCAATTATCTTCGTACTTCCATCGTAAAATGAATGTGTTCCTGTTATTTTTCTGTACTTCCTCTACCTAGGCCACTCTGTGAAAAAGTTGTTTTTTGAAGCTATAACACTGCCATAATGTTTCCACTGGGGAAAAAAACCTTTAACGGCTCACACCTATGGAATAAAATGAAAACTTCTGGGAATTACATTCAAGGACCTCCAAAACTGAGATCTTTCCTAAGTCATTTCCAAATTATTCTCCCAAAGAATATTAGAATGAGGGACAACAAAACACTAAGTGGTTCAATAGTTTATGCTTTACTCCTTCGTGTCTTTGTGGACCTTTTCCTCTACCCAGAATCCCTCCCTCCTTTTCTCTGCCCATTGATCCTCTCCCTTATGTTCATGAACAGTTAAAAAGTCTTTCCTGAATCATTTGCTGACAACCTCAACGATGGAATCACTCCCTTATATCTAAGTCCCAGAGCACTTCTTCCTCTGCAAGAGCATGAGTATCTTCGATGTGGAAAGCTGGGAAAAATCAACTTTTCCCTCCTAATAATTAGTAAAAAGACTGTTGTGCATAGCTGTTGAACCTAGCAAATAAACAGATATGGATTTCCAAATTCCATATTCAAAACTCAAGTTAAGGCATCCTATGTTAACCTGTTATGATTATGAGAGTGTTTTTTCAGTTATTGGGCTGAGTCCTACATAGAAGGTGGGATATTTTTGATGTTACAGGGAGGAGAAGGGTGGGTTGTCCATAGGGCATGTGAAATTTCAAAAAGTAGCAGGAATTTTTCTCTTAAAAACAAAGCTAAACATTCTGGGCCTGAAGGTATAACCCTGTTATCCTAGCAACTCAGGAGACTGAGGCAGGAGGTTCGAGAAATCAAAACCAGCCTCAGCAACTTTAGCAAGGCACTAAGCAAGGTAGTGAGACCCTGTCTCAAAATTAAAAAATAAAAAGGGTTGGGGATGTGGCTCAGTGGTTGAGCTCCCCTGGGTTCAATCTCCTGTACCAAAAAACAAAACACACACACACACACACACACACACACACACACACACGAATGACCTTGACATTTTATTATTGATAAAACTATAATTTCTTTCTCTTTTTCTTTTTTTTTTCTATGCTGAGTATCCAACCCAGGGCCTTACATATACTTGGCAAGCACCCTTCTACTGAGCAATGCTCCTAGCTCCTATAATAAATTTCTAAAGATTGAGCACATACATGAAAAAAAATTTCCAGAAGATTCTTATAATATCTTTGGTATACCAAATATGTATTTGTGGAAGGCATTAAAATTTGATAGTACTAGTCAAATTTTCACTGAGAAGCTGTTTATGCATCTTAACTTTTCTTAACAAAACAGACTATTCTATAAGAAAAGGGAACCTAGAAAATAACACTATTAATCGGATATACTATAAATCATCTTTACCTCTCCTACCTTTAGATCTTTACACAGATTATAAAAACAGTGGTGGGAACTATATTTAGTGCTAGAAACACACAGAATGATTTGGAAGCACTGGTTTCCGGCAGGTACAATATGCACGCAACATTTTATGAGGAAATCATTTTTCTATTGTATTAGCACACACTTTAATAACTGGGAAATAGCTGTTTCTGGAAAGTAAGAAAGCCACATATTGATAACCATTTTTTTCTAATGGTAATCATCACCTAATTTGCCATGAAGTATATCACATTTTTTTCATTTTTCTACTAGAGTAGATATAAGTAATTATTAGTCATTAATGATGTTTAATGTGAGTTGAAAAATATTTAAAAATTACTAGTTCAACTGTGATATTCAAAGTCACTTGAAATAATTTTGAACAATAATCTACCCTTACTACACTTTATCTTCAAATATAAAAATATGTAAAGAAGAATGAGTGCATTTAAACATTACAGTAAATGTAGTTTTATGATATTCACATGTAATGAAAACAAGGTAGTAATGAGTATTTTCCAGCTAAATCAATGGGAAACATGACATGGCCCCTTAGGACCCTTATCATTGCAACTGCTAGTTAAATGTGAAGTGTGTCAACCACTTCGCACCAGATGTGTGTTTTG
>NC_062220.1:38270708-38280708 GCF_902686445.1 Sciurus carolinensis
AATAGGGATAAAGGAACTGACACTAAGAAAGTACTGACCAGATGTTTTTAAACACCATCACCTGAAACACCTTCAAAGCAGTACAATCTCATAAAACATTCAGAAAGATTATGTGACTTAATGAATGCTCAAAATGCAAGCTCAAATCTACCCTGTAAAGCAATCAAGTTTTTAGCAACTATTTTGACCTTAGTGACACAAACAATTAATTCTGCAAACCTAATATCAAAATAAAATTCTACATCTAATGCAGAATAATTTCTCAATGTAGTTAATCTAAAACAACATTTGAAATATGCTACCTCCATATATTATACATTCTAGTATTTAGTACTAATTTTAGAAGATTAGAAAAGAATGAAGGAGAGAGTAATTCATCAGGAGAAAGCTTTTTTAAAAACTAATTTTTCACTGAATATAAAACAGCAGAGCAGACGAACAAAGATGTGGCTAACATGCACATATCCATTATGTTACAAATTAAAAAATTTAAAGGTATTTCAGCTTTCAGAAATATTTCAATATTAATGAACTAACGGTAGGACAAAAGAGTAGCTATAGTTTATCAATCCCTTTTTATTACTCCACAAATCCACTTATCATTAAGAATTTGTTGCAATGTGTTCCAAACACCAACCCTTCCTTCTAACATATGCCTGATTTCAGTAAAACTACCAACCTCTATAAAAACACAAATGCCATACAAATTAATGTAAACATTATGTTCTCAAAACAGACCATATTCTGCCAGAAGTTCATGGTAAACAAAATTTTACTTATGTTACATCACTCACTGCCTTCCAAATTATATTTCTAAATAAGAGATCTTGGCCACCATGTTTATGAAAAGTAATTTCATACTTTGTGCAAAACTTTACATTTAAATAACAACATTTAATGATAAATTTATAAAATTGTTTCACTTTTTCACTTCTTATGAATATGTATATGAAAAGTAGTAAAAATATTGTGCCACTTTTAATATTTTCTCCATGATTTTTGTTTCTTTTGGAATATAGTGAATACATTAGAATAAAAACTAATAACTGCATTAATTTTATAGTAAAGACATACTTCATGAACTTAAAGGCCTATTCCAAATTACACTCACAGAAGGACAAAAAAATTCAATAACCACAAGTATCTAACTAAATTAATACAGTTAAAACATAAACAAGGGAAGGGACATTTAAAATGAGTTTCACATGTCAATTTGTTAAAATATTACATATCTTCCTATGAATAGTTCCTGATGAAGCTGTGTAGGGACTTACTATGTCCAGTGTGTTCAGTCACTTTTAGAAGGTACTCTAAAAACATGCAACACAGAAGTGAAGTTTCTAAGTCCTATAAGGAACACAGCTTCTGTATTTACTCGTTTATAGTTTATACAAATGAACTGTGTAAAACAAAGTAAACTTCAAACTGAGGTTATAAACACACCTTATAGAGTTAATCATAAAACGCCTCCAGAGTACTATAAAGCATAGCCATGATTTTACTATTTTCTGTTTACTTAAGATCTAATCAGAGCTGTATAGAAAAAGAAAGTCGTTTCTTGGCATTTTCTTTTAGAACCTGTCATCTACTAGTACTCAACTGCGATGCTCATTTTCAATAGTTATTTTCACTTGCCTTTATAAATGCAGTCCACTGGATTCTCAGGTAAAACAGAGTCTGGATGTAAATGCTTAGGGTTCTTATTTAGGGGTTAGAAAGAATTATTATATCACTCCACTGGTGTGATATTTCCTGTAAATACACTAAAGGAAGGAAAGGGCTATCTTGCAACTGGTTTTATTAATCTGTAAAATAGGCTAATTCTTAGACTTTGGTTGACCTTCAGTTCCCATGATGGGAATTAATAGAATGTTTCAAAACAAAAATAAAAATTAACTTGCTAATGATTACTATGAAAAATGACATAATTCTAAAATAATACATAAGTCATACAAAGGGCTATGCCTGGCTCTTTTAAAAATTTTTCTTTGAAACAATGCCTAAAGGTTGAGACATAATTCAATCAATATAACTTTTTAATGCTGTTATTATCTTAATAATCATTCTATTGAATTTCACTATAGTGTGGGCATCTGCTCCAACTTTTGAGATGCATTTTTCTCTTTATTTATTACCTTAAAGATATGAATGATGTATTGATTTGTAACATTTTCAGTAATAATCCATTATTCTAGTGAATTTAATTTTAATGATTACTTTTTGGCATTTAGTTTTGATGTGATCCAAGTTTTAAAGAAATAGTCTTTATTGTAAAATACGTAGAGTCTTTCCAAACAGGTATGCTCAATCTGGCCTAATGTAAGCATATACTTTGAAAGCTTTCTATTCTGTCACATTTTCTACAGACTTGAGTCACTGAAGAATATAGTGGTTATTCTTTGGTTGGAAAGAAAATTTCATCGATAAACAAAATGGGAAAAAGTGAATCTGTCTTATAAAGAGAATAGTGGACTACTTAAAAGTATACCTTTATTTTTCAGTTATTCTTTTTTTCTAGATTTAGAGCAAAACAGCTTTTTATGACACACTAGAAGAACACAAAAAGTACTGTTACATGTTATCAAAAGATTATATTCAAAATACCCAGGAATGAGTTTTCAAGAAAAGCGACATAGATGATCACACTGTTTATATGTTTCACGATCTCTCCACAGATTTCCACTAATTAAGAGATAATATTTGCAACTATCACGGGCAAGCATCTGTGTTGTGAAAAGTCCTTGTGGTCCTTTTCACCTTAGCTCAGACTTGGAAGAAATTCATTGTATAAGCAAGTATCAAGTAATGTGGCCCTCTGGTGGAAAACTAAGAATCACATTTTGCAGCACAATGTTAGACAGCAAACTGGAAGCTGTAAAATATTTGTTACAAAGCTTTACAGACCCTTTCAAATATCACCCCGTGAACTTAATTAATATCCTGACACCTGAAGAGCGCGCTGGTGCTGGTATGACGTAACTAATATGAAAATCATATCTTTACTCATCCTTCAATCATGTTCCAGATAATAATAAATTCTCAGCACCCTTTAGCTTCAAACAACATGCTCAATTTGCTAGGAATACATTTTTCCTGTTCAAGAAAACAGGCTTATTTGTCTTAAGGAAGCACTGAGCAAGACACAACTTACCTGCTGTTGTTGCAGATGCAGCAGTTCCACTGTGCTTACTTCAGAGCTGGTGTCACCACTTGATCTTCCATCTCTGCTGCCAGCATCTAATTGGCTGCTTAGAGTGCTCATTCCATTTTGATTCATTGAACTGTTGCTTATTGTCTCTGTCGCAGATTCCTGCATCATGACTTAATACCTAAAAGTGATTAAGAAGTATCAATTAACACACGTTACACCTTCACACTTCCATTATCAAGATGTCCCTCTCTGCCAATTACAGAGACAGCATCTTTGGGGGGGGGGCTTGAATAGTCATTTACCAAGAAAAGCAATACAAATTCAGCTTTCATCCAGATACTAATCACTGAAATTATGGTTTCTATAAGCAATTTTTGTGTGGTTACATTTAACAACCAAAGTACCATACCATGCACATAGCATGGTCAATAGCATTTATGAACGAACACATTTTAAAGTCTACCTATAAAACCAGTTTAAATGAAGGCACGATTGCACACTCTGTTCTATGTTTCCTATTATCTACCTTTGACAACCATGGATGACTATACAGCCTTATTTTAAATATTCACTATCTTGATTCTGTCAGAATTTTACAGCACATCTTATGCAAGGCTGTTGTTTAATGATGCACAGCTAATCATACAAATTAAAATTTTGTAAGGGTGTTACAAATCATATGGTATCAACCAATGATAAATAGTATAATGGGTTTCTTTTTTTTTTTGTGACTAAATAAAATTTTGCCTTGGAGGCATTTTAAGAAAAGCTCCTGCTGCAAACACGTCCGATATTGCCTATTTTTTTAATCAAACAGCTCATATTCATTTATTTTTCTGACATTTAAAACATTTAATACTGTCCTTCCTGGGAAGTAATTAAGCTTATGCATGAGCAGCAATCAAACTGTTCACTTGAAGATGACTTAAAACTCAATTTTAACATAGGCAAATAAATGAAAGATATAAAATTAATTTTCCAGGCATGTATTAGATATGAAAGCTGGAAATAAAATCTATCAAGAATATCACTAATGATTGTGCTAAAAACAGCATAAATTATGCATATTACCTTCTCTACAGTAATAAATGTTTTATCATTTTCACTGCATAAATATACTGTACTTTCAGGATAGCAATGAGATGTCCTGCCAAGATCAGTGGAAATCCTTGCAGTAAATAAAGAACCAATGTGCTCTTACAAACCAGAATTTCACAGTACATCTTCAATCTGTGGTTTAGAAAGATCAGTTTTGGCTCCCAAAGACATACGAACCCTATGCCATCCCCTAACAGATTCACTTCTCTGTTTTACTTTTGTGAACAGAATTTCAGAAACAACCTGGCTGCGCTGTGACTTTAACAGTAATGCTACCTAGAGAGTGGACTTAGCCTAAAGTAAAGGAGGCACTAAACTTACCACTCAATTTAATTTCTTTTGCTATATGATTTCACTATTTTAAATTGGTCATATTTTAAAATGTTTGTCCATTTATAATTTTGGGATGCATTTTTTTTATTATAAAGAAAACATAAGCTTACTATTTCTTCCTTCCCCCAGGTATCTTATAATGTGATGTCTCTCTCTCTCTTACATACACACACACACACACACACACACACACACACACACACACTTAAACACAGAAGCATAAACACATCCAACAGTTATTTTGAATACTATTATTATATTATTAAAATTAATAGTTATAACAGTTTTAACAGATATTTTCAATAAATCTTAAATCATTAGATTAACTCTACAATATAAAAAGTTGATTAAAAGGCATACAGACTTATGACATGACAGACTATCAATAGCTAGATTCATAAAGCATGTTAGCATATCAAAATTTACATATGCATCTTAAAGCTGTTTTGATAAAAAATACCAAACGCAACAACCAGAATACACAATCACAAAGGAAGTGATTGCTATATATTTGTAAACAACTTTTGAACCAAATGTGCTCATGAATAAATAGGTTTTGTTAAACATCTTATTGAACATTAACAAAGAAAAATCATATAAATGAAAACTGATACACAGTGATGGATTTTATAAGAAAAAAACAAAGCTAATATTCTTTTCTGAGATTAGGCAGCTAATAAGTATTCAAATTAGGCATAAATTTTACATGCACAATGTTTAAAATATTCAGAGAAAAGGTCTGATTGCCTTTAGTAGTTATATGAGAATTATAATTTTGGTCCTCTCCAACTATAAAAACATATAGATATAACATATATATGTATCATATTTAAATTTTACTTTGGAAAATATATATATATGTTTCTAAGTTTTTTTAATCTATCATCCAAATTTATTGTTAATGCTTATTATCTCTGTGGAGTTTGAAACACAAAGAATAAAAGTGGAAAACTGTATTTTCAATGTAGCAGACAGGTGCAGCATTTAATATTAACTTTGGTGTATTTATGTCAGGATCAACTAGATGAATAAAAGAATTCTGCATGTATTACTGTGCTATAATCAAGACTATCAAATAATTAAGAATAATCAACAAGCAGAGAGTTCTGTGTCTAAATCTTTACTACAATTCTGAAGAAAGACCTATAGAACTTCCAATTCCTATCAGCTAAAAGATTTTAATATCCCTTGTGGAGTTTTAACTTGTGGAGTACAAATTTGTGATTTACATTTTAAGTTCAGTCACTTAAGAGTTAGTAAAAAAAATAATGCTTAAGAAAACTGTAACAGTGATAATACTTTTTGCTCTACAAAACAGGCACATCTGAACAAATAATATGGAAAAAGGAGGGTAACTGTGCAATTAGATGATAATAATGTGCATTTCATCTAAAGAAATGCTGGAATGTGCCCACTATAAAGGAGACATTTCTTTACAAATAACATAGTTGATTTTTAGTATTTGCTAGGTTTCTCCTAATAACATAATCCACACTTATTTCTCACTAGAAGAAATATTCCTAACACAAAATGAGGAGCTGTTTACCTTTTAAGTATATTTTAAATAATTATAAATTCAGCATATTCTTTCAGAGTGGATGTGCTTGTGATTCCAAACACATCAAACTAAATTATTCATTCTTCTCAATCCTACCACAAACATTTTACAAAAATCAGTGAAAATAAATTCCAAGTCATTAAAGAGAAAGGTGAGTTTGGGAGTCGCTGTTTTAATGTTTGTCTGAAGTGTAAGTTAAACCCCAAGTCTTTCATCATACACAACTTTTAGTCACGTTAGAAATTAACTCTTCAGATCTTGCACTCAAAAGACATAGTTCTACTTTTCTTCCCTGCATTAAGTTTTCCTTTCTTTCCCTTTTCTTTTCTTTCTTTTTTTTTTTTTTTTTTAAGCAAGTCACTGTACAGATACTTATTCTCTACACCACTTCCCTTTTGAAACATTAAACTGACACTGGAACTGACTGCACAAGATTGCATTTTCTCTTCCTAAACAACTTGAATTGAAAGGTTACTTAGTGTAACAATATTTACTTGCAGAATTGTGTTGTTACCAAGGGTATAATGGATGGTGGCTATGCAGGTTTACGCAAGAATGAGTGAAGCATGAGGCATTAGCCATGTGTTTGACATGTTTCAAATTGCTATAATCCAGCATTAAACACACCCAGCAATTCATGCCATTTCTTGCAGCCATAATCTTGAATAAAGCGTGCACAACCACTTATTATATAAATTAGTATATGACTCCCTGTTATAGTCACAACAGTGCTTTTGTGTTTATTTTGCATCAAGATGTAGTCTTTTATTTGTACAAATAGCAGGATATAAAGACATAGCTCAATTAGACCTCCTTACTTTATGATAGGGTAGTACTGAATGCTAGATTTGTTGGTTTTATTTTTTCCTTTTAAGAGTTATAGGTTCTATTGATATAAAACTGTACCATGTGACATAGTTATATGCCAGAGCAATAACATAAACCTGCATATATCCTATTCTGCATCTGCTGCAACACTGAAAAGTTTGAAACTCAACCAGGGTAAGTATGGTTAATTGTGTTATTCTAACCACCACCAGGGACACTATTGGTCCTAGGTGCTTACTCAACATCATTTTTCTGTCATCTTCTCTAACTATATCTCTCTCCCTCTCTCTTATCTTCCTTACCTCCCTTCCTTCCTTCTCCCACTTTCCACCTCTGCATGTATGTACATACATACGTGTATGTGTGTGTATGTATGAATCTTAGATCAGTCCGTCAATCCATCCAACTATGTAGTCAGAGATGGTAAGAAGGGAAAAATAGCCCCCATCTTCCACCATGCTTCCTTTTCTTTTGGTGCCTTAATATTAAGCAAGCTTTGTTACTGTTGTTTTTTACTTTGGCATTTCCCATTCAATGGAAATAACTGAATGAAAAAATAATGACTTCCTGAAAAACTAAGAACAAATAACAGTACATATAAAAAGTTTTTAACTATTTATTTCTAATTTTCTTAAATTATTTAGTGACATTGAGATATTTTATGTTCAGTATCTTACTTATTCTAGTGTCTTATTTATCTGCCACAAGTATACACCAGGCTAAAAGAATTTAAAATAAGATATTTAAAGCAAAGTAACCCATCCTATTGAAAATTATCATATATTCTCAAATACATCTCACTCATGGTAAATTCTCAATATTAAACATTATTGAATATTTCTGATGCAGAGTCACAGAAGAAAGGGTGAGGAAAACCTACGTAAGCAACAAAGAAATCATATACATTAACCTGAAAACATTAGCTAAATTCTAATTTTGAAAACTTGACGATGATATAAAATTCTGAAAGAAACTAGAATTTAAATAATGATAACTTTTGTGCTCTAGTGAAATTAATTCATCATGGATACCATGCCCAGTGCATTTGAAATCTAGCCCTGCTTTGCTAAAAGTCTTTAATACTAAGATTGCCTAATAAATCAAAATGCCAAATATGAAGGGCATACTTGAATGTGTAAGAACAAAAATTGAAAAAAATACATGAATATTTTTAATTTTTTGAAACTGAAATAGGATGTCCTTTAACATGGTTTGAAGAAGGGCATCTGTATCATAAGTGATATGAGATATTATGATTTTAAGTAAATGAAACCAACTAGTTTAAAAAGTATTCATCACTTCTTTTTACTGGCTTAAACAAATGCCTTAAAATCCTATACACAAATTAAAAGTCATTGTCTTGAACAAAAAGATACTTTAGTTAAATTTCAAATTTTCATTGAAAAAGTTAATACACAAACATGCAAAGTTATAGGACATTTTTAACATGTTTTTCTCCCCTAAAAAATGATTACCTTTAGCAAACAGAATAGTGTTAGAGTTTCAGTAATGACAAATATCTGGGGAATATAATAGAACAAATGAGAATCTTATATTTCAATTCAATCTGCTATTGATTAATTTTGCAACCTAGTATTTATATTATGTTTTGTTCCAGGTTCAAAAATAAACTAAGTTTAAGACATAAGAAATGAAATGTTTAAAATTCCATTATGGAAATAGTATAAAATGCTAAAATTAAGTGTTTAATCTCATGCTATTTCATTTAAAGAAAGGGCAATGATGGGTTTGAAATAGTGGTAGTTTTGTAGATATATTACATTGCAACATTATGATTCTGTACCTATAGTTCAATGACTCCTGTTCACAGTATAACTGGAAGAGGTTTGAGAGTACTGATGGTTCTGGTGAAATAATTGCTCAAAAACATATTTCAAAATGATATTTTTACATTAATCTTTATATTCTAAAGTCTATAGTCTCACACAACTATATAATTTGCATATAGCATCTATTTTTCAAACATATGAAAATGTACACCAAGTTTTACTTTTTAAGGTACATGCTGAATGGCCAGTCTTCCTTTTAAATCTACAAATTTCAATGACAGTTTAATTGATTAAATCGTTAATAATGTTTTCAATAAGTCTTTTATGTATACCTATTTATTTTTTAAACAAGGGAAGAAAGAAGCTTAGGAAAAGTTTGTTTCATCATGTTACTCTATAACATCTGACAAACTGAGTTGACATTAATGTACCGTATCAAAAGGTAATGTTTTTTGCAATGTGTTGAACTATCTATATATCTTATGTATGTGAGAAGAGTACATATAAACTAAAGAATGTTACCTAGCTGACAACTGGTTACAGTTTACAAGATACCTGATAAGCAAGTATCTTCTGTCACACGTTTATTCTACTTATCTAGAGGAAAAAAAAAAAAAACCTTAAAATTCCTGAGATCAGGAATATTTCAGTATAGGAAACGGAGAATTTAATAGTAAAAATGTTAGAGCAATAAGAAATAATTAGCTCTCCAAGAACACAGAAAGACCTGCCTAGCAGGCAAAACCTCTCTCTTTTTTATTTAAAAAGCTTAGTGATTGAGTTGTGCAGGCTTCCATGCAGTGGGTCCACTTACAGTCAAATTCCCAAAGGCTGGACTACTTGCAATAGCCTCCACTCATCCCCTGGCTAATGAGAGCCTGAGCATGTACTTCTCTTCTGATGGCATTTTCACCTTTCCTGCCACATATCTTTCCTTAACCCTCAAGCTGACTTTACTTCAGTCTTCAGTCTCCCGCCCACAGCAACTCCCTGGGATCCCTTGCTGTTTTTCCTGAGCATAATACAGCTCTTCCACACATCCTCATTCTCTTGCCCTCTCAGCACTTTTCACTACCAGGCTATCTTTTGGGCGCCAAATGTCCCTTTAATACTGCTCCTCACCAGACCCACCTCTTGCCTTCCCATTGGAAGACCCACAGCATAGGCGGTACACTTAGAGATATTTCTTCCACCGGCCTCTACTTACTGCAAAAGTCCAACACAAGCCTAGCAGGTGAATGC